>NC_141546.1:20135000-20435000 GCF_021556685.1 Rattus norvegicus | reverse complement strand
CAGGCACAGGGGTCCTGCCGCTCCTGGGCCCTCCCCCACGGGAGCCCATAGGCCTTATACAGTTTCCTCTTGGGCCAGTGATGTGGGCAGGGGTGAGCAGTGTTGGTGGTCTCTTCCGCTCTGCAGCCTCAGGAGTGCCCACCTGACCAGGCGGTTGGGTCTCTCTCTCACAGGGTCTGGGGGCAGAGAGCTGCTGCGGGCCGGGATCCATGGGTGTGGGACTTCTGGTAAACACAGAACGTGCCCGGTTCTACAGGAATTCTGCTTCCGTGTGTCCCAACCTCACCAGGCAGCTTTCTTGCAGCAGAAAAGTTGGTCTTACCTGTGGTCCCGGGGCTCAAGTTCGCTCGTGGGGTGCTGCCCACGGGCTCTCTGCAGCGGCAGCAACCAGGAAGACCCAAGTAAGGCTTTCATATATGTGACGTCACAGTTCCAGTGTGGGCTTACATATTAGTCCTCTTTAATGACATTCCATTGACTCTCACATATTTCTCAAATTTGTGGGCATCTTGAGAACGAGAGAGCTTTCATGTTTTTCAAGCAAACTGGTTTGAAGGCTACCCCATGTTTCTTACATTATTATAGCTTCTCCAATGTAAATTCCATTATGATGATTAAGACGTGGAGAATTCTTGCAGGGCTTTCGACATTCTTTCCAACCAAATGGTTTCTGTCCAGACTGAATTACTAAGTGTTTTGTCAGTTGGTAAAACTTACTGTGTTTTCCCCACACCCTTGATACTTAGCAGAAACCTCTCTATCATGAGTCTGTATGTGGTGCTAGAGGTTTGAGGATGTTGTGTGATGGCTTCCCCACATGTGTTATGTTTGTAGGGCTTCCCACCTATGAGAGTCCTTACATCTTCAGCTAGGCTAGAAGAAACTGTGAAGTCTTTTCCACAGTATTTATATGCATAGGGTTTTATTCCAGTGTGAGTTCCAATGTGCTTATTAAGGAAAGACAGATTTCCAAAGTTTCCCACACCTTACATTCAAAAGGCTTTTCCCCCTTGAGTCATTACATCAGTAGGTAATACCTCCATATACTTTCCCACATGCCTTAGGTTCATAGGGCCTCTCTCCAGTGTGAGATCTTATTAGTTCAGTTAGACCTGAAGAAACAGTGAAGGCTTCCCCACAGTACTTTCATCATAAGATTTGTGTCCAGCGTGAAGACAAATGTGATTATTACAGCATGCAGAGCTTCTAAGACTTCCCACATGCCCTGCAATCAAAGGGTTTCCCCCCCATGAGTTTTTAAATGTTCCTTCAGTAGATAACACCTTTTATAGGCTTTGCCACATTCCCTACATTCATAAGGTTTCTCTGCAACATGAGTTCTTGTCCCGCGCGTGACTTTCCGCCGGCAAGAAGCACGCGGACATTTAGAAGTCCTTACTGTGACCAACTTTATTAATCTTAGAAGAGGAAAACGCCCTGCCGTGCCAACATGGCGCGCTTATAAAACCCTAGTGCGGCGCACCCACACCTGATTGGTTGTTACCCATGATCTCATAAGGCACGCCCCGGAGTGGGCAAAGACCTGGCACGAAGGCACTCTTGCACATGCGCACAGTTAACTTCCTGAAAGGGGGGCCGGCTGGCGCGGCGAAGGCTGGCGCCATCTTGTAATGGCGGAGGCTATCCTGGCCTTCCACGTGGGGCGCAGTGGAAGCCAGCGCCATCTAGTTGTGGCAAATGTTATTGCGGCCCTCTACAAGTTCTTACCTGCTTCCGTGGGCAGGAGGAGGAGCAAAAGGCCTTCCCACACTTACCACATGTGTAAGGTTTTTCTCTGGAATGTATTCTTAGCTGTTTATGAAGGAAGAAAGATACATGGGAGGCTCCCACATTTTACACTGATAGGGTTTGTCTCCAGTGGGAATTCTTAAACATTCAGTCATATTGGAAGAAATCATGAAGGATCTCCCACATAACTTACATATGTCCTGCATGTGTTCGTACATGTGTAGAAAGTCCTGAGTGCTTAGTAAAAGCTTCTCCACACTCCTTACATTTATAAGGTTTTCTCCAGTATGAATTCTGAAATGTCCAGTTAGATTTGAAGAAGTAGTGAAGGATTCGTGTATATTTTACATTCATACTTTCTCCCCAGTGTGAGTTCGCATGTGACTCTTAAGATTTGAAGAATACCCAAAGGCTTCCCGCAAATCTTACACTCCTCGGCTTTTATGGTGTACACTTGAATAGGCAGAGTTCCACTGTGGAGCATGTAAAATCTCCTGAAAATTGAGTCAATTCATAGAATTTTTCTCCATTATGGATTCTCATGTATGCCTTAAAATATGACTGATTAAGGGAGTCAGTGCATTCAACAGCGTTGTTCTGCAAGCCTGTTTTCTGGTGAGTAACATTTGGGATCATCTTAAAGTCCCCTACAAGCTGATCAACAGAGAAAGCTCGCGTCTCACACAGAGAGGGAAGTTGCTTCCACACTGCAGTCACTGGTGTTGAGTTTTCAGATTGTATATGCCTCTTAAAATACGAATGCTCTCTGAAGATATCTTTATGTTGACACAATCACAGAGTTCCCAAGCACTCTGGTTTCCTGCCGTTTGCACCACTTTGAAAGTTTGCTCCCTCAAAGCATCTTACATTTCCATTCTAAAGACAAACAAACAAACCCCATAATAACAAAATGAAGGTTCAGAACTGAGGAGTGTTGCAGGAGTAGAAAGCAGCAAGTCCTGCCCCATTTGTCAGGACAGAGGCAGGAGACTGAAGCAGGATGACTGAGTTCAAGGCCAGCCAGGCCACAGTACGAAAGCCTGATAAATATCTCTTAGGCAGTGGGCCCCCTTGCTCGCTGCCTTTCTCTTTTCCTCCAGACAGAGTGGGTCAACAGAAAGACCACCTAAAGCTTGTGGGAGGAATCCACAGCTCAGCAGAGGCAGAGTCCACATCCCCACTCCTAAGCCTAATCTCTTCTCCCAGTGCTCATCCGTGGTTATGGCAGTTTGCCAGTTTCATGAGGTGGGAGAATACTCGGGGACACATTTTAACATGTATCCAACAGCGAAAATATCATTCCCTTGTGGATCAAAAGAGAAGAAGAAAAAAAAAAAAAGAAAATGGTAAAGGTTTGGAGGCCTTTGTGGACAAAACAATAGCTGACGTGCCAAGTCATTGTTTTTGATAGCTGAGTAGTACTGCATTGTGTAGATGTACCACATTTTTGAATCCATTCCTCTGTTGAAGAGCATCTGGATTCTTACAGCTTCTGGCTATTATAAATAAGGCTGCTATGAACATAGTTCTCTCCTGTATCTTATTGCAGCCTGGGTATCATCTTACAGTTAAAGCTATTTCACTTCCTTCATGTTTTTGTGATTCTTTCTGTTTTCTTTAGCACTAGGTTCTGTTTTTTGGCCACTTATAATTACAGTAACAGATTATAAATATTAAGCTTGAGTTAGATGAATAAAAGTGGTAAATACATTTGTCACTGAGGTATTTGTGCTGTACAGTCTAAAGATTACAAAGCAATGCCCATTTCTCATCCTCTATGCTCTGCCTCTCAGATACCATAGCTCACACTGGTTGTTAGGTTTTAATTTCTCCCCTCCTACAGCCAGATTTTTGCCAACCATCCACCATATACAATATTAAGCTACAAGCTGTTCCCAGAAAATCTACTCAAAATAGCAGAGGAGCAGCTGCTCCTGTGATATTTTCAACAGGAAGAAACTTGTATCGCGTCACAGGCTGGGTTTGCATAGAAAGAGGCAAATGAAGCCCTTCATTTCAGATGAGATCACTGGCCCTTCACTCTCTGACTCCAATTCCTGCATGTGGGGAAGGGAGCAGGAAAATGGAAATATGGTTTTAGATAAACTATGCCTCGTTTTCTGTTTATTGGCATCTCATGTTTTTTGCAGCTGATATGTACACGTAGATTAACAAGAGATAATTTGAGGGTATGAATTAGCACTTGAGGAGAGAGGCCAGT
This sequence comes from Rattus norvegicus, assembly GCF_021556685.1. Classification (NCBI taxonomy): domain Eukaryota; kingdom Metazoa; phylum Chordata; class Mammalia; order Rodentia; family Muridae; genus Rattus; species Rattus norvegicus. The sequence goes on along the minus strand of NC_141546.1, from coordinate 20,431,030 downwards.
TGAATCCAATTAGCATTTGTGACTCATTTATCTAACCTTACACTGGTTGGGAAGGGTTTTAAACACAAGGAGGTATCATTAAAATGCAACATGCTTCTTTTACTTTTCAAATTTAAAGGTTTTGAGAAATTCTGCAAGTGGGACTGAGTATCCTCAAACTTTTAAGTTTGCTATTAAAAGTTTCTTCTTGTCCCTTCCTCCTTGAATCTTTCCAGAAAGCATTTGACAGAACACTCTGCCTGTCAGTGCTGGAATGGAACAACTAGATATCAAAGATGCAATTAGTCTAATATTAGAGCATTAAGAACTCAAAATCATGACATCTGAGACCAGGAAGCTATGAACTAGCAATTAAGAAATGACTTCTCACTTACTATTTCCTGGAAAGAATGCATCTGTGTATTTCCTGTGTGTCAGTGTTTATTCACTATACAATTAGGGATCAGCTACATTCTTGAGTCCTTATCTTGATTCTAAACGAACTGAAATGTCTGGTAGGAAGAATATTGTTGTATAAGCCACAAACAGCACATATTCCTAACATTGTCTTGTGCCTCTGAAATCAAGCTGAGCTACAAATGGCCACACTCCACGTGACATGCTGGGGCAATCACAACAAGAATTATGTTATTAGGGATGTTACCTGGACATCAGGTATTACCACAGGAGTTCTGTAATGATTTCTCATTAATTATCACTCCTTGCTTATATTTCCAAGTGTTATTGCTCTGTCACACAGCACACTGTTGTGCAAACCATAGTGCTATCAATATTCCTGCATTTATTTAAGCGCCAATTGATTACAATGTGATTTGTCCCATGATACCTTCTCACTTCACTATGGGACTGAGATTCTGACTGAACATCACTTCTATTACGAATGGTCATGCAGTGAATTATACTGAGTAACTGCTGGGTTTTCAGGGCTCAGAGGAAAACAGCACTCGTTTAATTGAAAGAGAGAAAAGGAAGACTAAGATAAAGCGTGCAGGGCTGCTTTCTGCCAATAAAAACAGACTGTAAAGATTATGAGTTTCTAGGGACCAGTCATAATTTAGCTTGCCTCATGCAGTTTAGATAAGGAAGTGGTAGTCTGTGGGAGAAAAATGGATGGTCTCTGTTTTGGAGAAAAAGACTTTCCATGATCTTTCCCCCATTGATTTCTCTGCCTCCTTGCTTTCTTGACTAATACACAATTTAAGAAAATATGTACATGGATATAATTATATTGATAATTATTATCTCTTCTTAATATGTAACCTGCAGTTTTTTTCTGGTGCACCAAAACAGCAACATTTTATAGAACTAGGCAAAATGTAAGGCCTCATCTCATAATAACATAATAGCATTATATAGATTATTGGCATCTAAGAACAGTGGAGATGAACTAGTCCTCATTCTATCACACGTTAATTTGATGAAGCTTGACAAAAGTCATATCTAAGGTTATGTAGGTAGAGAATTGGCACTATGATACCCATTATAGAACTTGACTGTCAAGTGTTGACTTTTCTATATGAAAACCACTGGTGATTGCAGGATAGATCCATGTTCTTCCAGATAGAATTCATAAAGCTTTGAAGTCAATGCTACTGGAGAAGCCAGGAATTATATAAGATTCATCCTTGGAAGAAAGGTCACCAAACTAGGCAAAGTGGGAAGTGAGCCTAATTTGATTCATGATTCTGAAGCTTTTGAGTGGCACAATGCCACTTATTATTCTCTAAATGTGTCAAGGTAATCACCAAAATTACTTCTACCCCAGGGCCTAAAAGTCCCTCAGTACAGAGAACCCATGTTCTAAAATAGATGAGCTAGAAAACGAGTGCCTGATTGTGAAGCATCTTTGAGTCCCAGGCATTTAGGATCAATGAATAATCCACACCTTTTGGATTCCTGATTAAGAGTACTAAACTGAGAGCCAATGTGGTCTAATGGGGAAAGGAGCTTTCTTTGGTAGTAGAGGAGGAGATTTGGACTGGAAGAACAAAGCTGGACTCCCATAAACACTAACCAAGCTTGACTTATAGCACATTCTGAACATTTCTAACCTTTAAGACAAGCTTCAAAGTGACAACTGGATGTGGGTTTTTTTTTACTTCATAGCTTTAAATAATATTATTTTCTTAATGTCAAGTGTAAATAAATATATATTGGAACTTTAAATATTTCTGTTATTCTTATAATTAGCTTATTTACTAGTAAAAATGTCAATCCCTCTGGACTAGGTGGTGTATTTGCATGTTTCCCTGGTTAACAATGTGGGTATAAGACTGAAGTGTTACACTGTATGCTACCCAAAACAGTGTCTCTTTATGTCAGTTATGTTGGGCTACCTCACAAATACAATGAGTCACTGGACAAGATGCTGTACAAATCAAGTTTAGTTTGGAATAAGAAAGGTCAGACTCATTACCTACTTTTTTCATGCAAACAAGTCAATACAGCATTTAAATAACAAGCAAGTTTAGAGAAATTTGTTTTTGTTTGCCTTTTAAAAGCTGACTGAAGTATTCAGCTGAGTTGAAACAAGTTAATATTCATTCATTCATTTAATAAATATTTAGTAACTTCGCCATGCCAAAACTATGACTATTCAGATAAATTTCTGTGTTACTATTATTTTTGGTTCCTCTACAAAACATACTCTTATTGTAGGAATCAATTTTAGGTGATTTGACTAAAACAAAATTATCATATCTTTAATATTTTTCTAGATATACACTCAGTGAATGTCAATATTGAGAGAATAAAGGAAGGTGTGAAGGACATGACAGAAGATCTAAGTAAATTTCTGTGGAAATATCATTTTGTGCAGAGGCAGGTGTCAGCTCTGTGGGTAGTCCAAATAATTTCCTCTTTTCAGGGTTCATCTTGTCCATATTCTTGCCCAGTTTTCCAATTCTAGCTTCTTACGGGGTTTTGTCTTCTTAAAACAATGCACAGGGAAAGAATGAGAACCAATATCCCCAGTGACGACAGCTTTGGATGTTGGATGATGGAACTGAGGAACTACCACCATTCTTGATTTTGGTGTTACAAACTTGATGTTAAAGCATACTTTTCTAATAAGTTCTAACTTGCAAATACTTTTCTTTAACTCATTTCTAATATTACTATTCTACATGGAATAGTAACTGAAGGAAGGGCTATGTCACAGTAACATAGTCATATTGGACTGGACACCATTAGGAAAGCAAACATGATGGGGGGTGTGGATCTTTTTCTAAAACACCATACAAGCTATACTAATAAATTTGTTTTACAGGTAAAGACGATGGTATCTGTCAATAAAGGCTAAATGTCTACTGCACAGATGATCAAATGTTGAGTAATTCCTCCTGATGTTTCCCTGTCTTACTCTGATGTACTGCTCTTTCCATAGTAGAGAATTTGACCTATGACCAGGCTCCTTTTTCTTTTACTCAGCCAGTACAGCTTTGAAAATGTGACATCATTCCAAGAGTTTTTAGAGTTTTGTGTTTCAGAGTTCCTACATAAGATAGAGCTCTCCTGGCCAAGTTGCAATGCTTCCCCAGATTCCCATATACTAGCACAAAACAAACTGGGGAGGTGGGGGCAGCCTGGTACAAGGATTTAGATATGAGAACTACCAGAGTTTCTTGGGCTGGAGGTAGTGCTTTTGATCTTCATTAAGTAAATTAACTAAACAAAAGTATATTTGATGTTACAGATGGCAAGAAGAAACCTCAGAGGCATTTTGGGAAGTGAAATAAGCCAGTCACAGAAGGAGAAACATAACATGGTTATACTCTACGTATATAGTATCAAAAGTAGCCAGGCTCCTGGAAGCAGAGGGGACTGGTGGTATTCTGTTGAGTGTCTGCTTCCTCCAGACTGGGTATGACCACTGACTCCTGGATTTAGATCAGATATGACTACCTGCAAAAAAACTGTTAGGGGTCTCCTCCCATTTCTGTTATTATAGTAATGGTAAACAACTGTCTGGGGTTGGCTTCCTTCATAATACTGCTACTCATACATCACACAGGAAGACTGCTGAGAGGGACAGCTTTCATGAATAGTTCATGGTATGGGTGATATTCTCCAATCTTCTATGAGAAGTCTTCCTTTCTTTAGTGGTGGGGAGGGAATCTTTTGTGGTGCAATTGCCCATAGATGATGTTATTGCTATAGATTGCAGACTATGACTATAAGGTAAAGTGTATACTTCTGAAGACATTACAAGCCAAGTCACTAGATATGGAAAAAATCAAGCTACAGTTGAGAGAAAAACTTTCTCCCAACTAGTTAGAATTCATAGTGTTGAAAATAACATTTGGGTGTCTGAAGGACTTGTTTCCCAACTATACACTCTCACTTGTTATGTATTCAAGGCAAGTTGTATTTGTTGGTACCATAGTACCACAACAACTATAGGTGCAATCAACTATTTTCTTATTGGAATATCACACATTCTACAATAGGTGAGCTATATTTGTGCTTATAAGCCCAGTAAAATATCTGTGGCTAGAAAAATAATTGTTAAATGGATGTAATGTGCCTATCAAATTTTCTTCTAAATGTCTATTCTTATGCCTGTAGTTTGTGTTACTGTAATCTATAATGAAAGCAACTGTTTTTTGGAATAGACTGTAGTTGTTGCAGAGACTCATAACTAATAAAATGTCTGAAATATTTATTTTGGTCACTGTGGCTGTGCTTTTAGAAACTAAAATTTAATAAATAATTGTATAGTTGTGTTGTCCCTTTCAAGGTTCAGGAAACATTCCAGAAGACAGGATCAATCAAGACACTAAGAAGCAGAGGAATGGTTAGAATATTGTGTATGTCCTTCCAGTGAGTTGAACATAATGGTTACTGTATTGAAATAAAGCAGATGAGAGCCTCATGAGCTCAGGTCCATTGAAGCTGCCTTACAAATTGGAGTAGGAGGAAAATCTCACAAGGCTAATAGGGCCTGCCAAACCCAAGAGGCTCATGGGGCTCACAAGCACAAGATTCTCAAGAGGCCTTTTCCTTCCTAAGAAATGATGGAGATGAGATTTAGACGTACAGCAGGTCATAAGTGGACTTGAGAATTTCCTGGTCATTTGTTTCTTTCAAGTCACCATAGTTCTATAAATAATAACAGAAACTTATATTTGACTCTACACAGATGGGAGCTTTTCTTTAGTCTGACAGTGCCCTATCTATGTGATATGAGAAGATCTTCAGGAAAAGCAATGCCACAATGAGTAAATTGTTATTATTGACCTGAAAATAGTAAGGGCAGTAGACTGGGAAAAATTGGGAAATGATGTTCAAGGTGTTAGCATTCAATTTACTAATTAAGATAGTGTACAATTCAAAATATTGATATTTTCCTGTTCCTTTCAGGCAGTTTCTCTTCAAGACTAATACGTTGGCTGGCAGGAGATAATTCATGGCTTTCAAAAATATTTATATTTAACTGTGGTCTGTGTTAATTTATTAGTCAAACAAAACTAACCACAAATTTTAATTATCAGTCATTTTCCAATTTCTCATTCAACATTATTGTGTTATTTAATTTGAAAACTATTCTATGGCACTTGAAAATTGTTGATACACTAGCCATGTGTACTTATTAGTAAAATATAATGCACTGACTCTGTACATAGGGATCAACTTGTGGTATACATGCACACCATCTTGAAAGTGCATCACTACTTTGTGGTGAATACCTTTCAAATCTACTCTTCTGATTACTGTCATATATATTTTAATCCATTTGTATGAATTATATTACCAGCTGATAAAACTCTCCTCATCATTTCTTATACTTGCTCTCATTCAGAAAAAGTAGGCCATTTATATGATTGTTCCCTAGATAAGTAAAACCACTTTTATTATTTTAATATGATTATTTTCTTCTTTCTGGAATCTTACTAGACTATTATACACTTCATTCAATTAAAAATATTCTATTATTCATGCTTGGGATGGTTTCCGTGATGTTCCTTATCATATGCCATATCCTTCCTTCTTGGCACAGATACTCATTTTTATGAGATAAGCAAGACATAAGAATGTAATGAATGAAATTATGAATCAATTTGGAGTACGGTCTTGGTGGATTACTTCAGATTAGTAGACAGAAGAATTCTGTCCAGATGGCAGAAATGGCCTTTGAAAATAGTATTTTAATTCCACTCTTGAATCAGCTTATTTCTTCCTGAGGCTGATTCCTTTGCAGCTGTTTCCTAATGACTAGGGGTGGCGAGCCCTGCCAAGCTTACTGATGATCTGGGATCAAGTGTAAGAGCAGGAAAGACTCATAAGAAAACACTGTATGTAAATTTGTAAGAACCAGATCTCATGACTGGTTCACATGAACACAAAGTTAGCAGTTTTGTTTGGGCAATAGATGTCTTTTACTTTTATTTAACATAATTTTGTCTTTAAAATTGATATTTTAGTGCTCTCAGCCTCTGAGACTTATAAGTCGAAATATCTGTGGCTTTTCTAAGAGCTTTTGTGGTTCCTGCTGCCTGTGGTTTGAAACAGAACACAGCGTCATATCTTACCTAGGGAATTACTTTTATCATGGACCCTAGGCGCACGTGCCCCCTTTCACCTAGCTCTGGCACACAGCACAGTTACTCGATTGACTAATTGTGCTTCCTGGAAATGCACCCGTTCTCTTCTCTGAGAAGCTATATTTTAATGTAATATTGCTGTGATAATTTCATACTATGCATATTCATAATATTCACTGCCTACCTTACCCTCCCTTAGTCCTCAAATATTGACTTCCACCTCTCTACCCTCCCTCTTAGAAGTTAATTCCTCTCTGCAATAGGACCGGAGTCTTTCTTTGGACACTTGCATCATTGCTTACTGTGGAGTTAACACATTTCTTACCTGAAGGATGACTGGAGTCTTTTCTCTATTCTTTACTTCTGCTCTTGTTCCTTCAAAGGTAGGAGATATACAAAACAACGTTAACAAACAAACGTGTTTGTGAAATGGGGGATTAGAGCTTTGGTGTTACAGTGTTTATCTGGTATTGAATAAATATTCTTAAATTCCACTAAACTGTTTCCTGCCTTTTCTCATATGACTATGTTAGTTGGTCACCACTTGGTCCTGATGAGATTTCAGTTAAATTTTATTTTAATGGATGATGGTTCCAGGAAATCATAAAAGAATACTGCTAAAATACATTTGAATGAACACAACCCAAGATGTATGTGAGTGAGACTTTACAAAATTGTTGGGAAATATACATGAGAATTCCAGTTCTGTAAAATTCTATCCTACATTATTTTCTGCTTGAATATCTTCATAGGTAGTTATTCCCAGCTCTGTTAGTTACCAGCAGGAGAAATGCACTTTATGCTGGAAGGTACAGTAAATATATGCTTCTGATTTTTTTTAAAATAAAGTCTCATGTGCAACTGTGTGTTCTGGATTTATTATTCAGTCATCTGCATATAGGAATGCATTCCTTTGTGGAAGAGAAGTTGAAATAAAGAAAGTTCCTGATAAATATAATGGCATCTAACTGATCATGTGCCACATCGAATGTTATTGAGAATAAAGATTCCTCAAATAATAATTTACAATTTAACTTTTTCTTTTATGAGTCTTTGTCAATGCATTTTGTAAAGTGTTTTCCATTGTTGAGTTTCATGTCTACTTTATATTCATTTGAATGAAAAACCTTAGCAATTTGTCACACAGGTTGTAAATAGTTCTAATAAATTACATTTGCTCCTTTCCTTAGGAATATAACATATTTGAGTAACAGATACCAAAATTTAAGTTTATTTAAAGTAACAATTATAGTTTTTAACTTTAGATTTGATTTTAAAGCTATCAATACATTATAATTTTACATTTTACTCTTCATGTGCTGCATAGAAACTGCTTTATTATGTCCTCTTTTCACTAAGCAGAAGACAAGAGTTTATCACTTTATTCACAGTTTGTGTATATCCATCTTGGTTTCAGGTAATTTTTAAAATTTGTATACAAATTGAGGATTGTGTTCACATGTTCTTTTTTCATACCCCCTACCCTCTTTGTTTACTAATTCTGCTCTGGTTTCTTCTCACCCCCCACGAGTCCTCCTTGTATGCTCATGAAGTATACATCCCATTAGTATTTTTTCCCTCCCACTTGAGATCTCTGTGATGATTATCCCCCAAAGAAACTATCCAAATATCTAATATTATATTTATAAAACAACCCTATATTTTCTTCTAAACACTATAAAAATATTTATTTCAATTTATCTCATTTTATAAACTAAAACATAATTTATTTGAATTTTATATTTTGTAATACTTTTTAATTCTTAATATTTTATTAAAATTCTTACTTTAAATAGTCTTCACAAAAGAATTTTTAATAAAATTTATACAATTTTTCTGCTTCCAAAAGGCTCAAGAACTGTGCCCCCTTTTTATCTAAAAATATTTTTTAATGTACCTTACGAGTAAAAAATTTGTTCCTGATTGATTATTATGTTCATGGATTCGATTTGCATTTATTATGGTAAATTATATTTGTACTTACAGAAGCATGTCACTTTGCGCATTCATATCGTAATAGTTTAATAATACTCATGTGGTATATTACATGTATTCCAGTGAGATATGTATAAGTTCCTAGGTTTGTTTTAATAACTTGGAGAATAGCTTGTCACATTTTTAAGTGATTTAGCCTTTGCTGGGCTCTGTGATAACAAAGCAGAGTCATGCAGGTGAGGGGTGCACTCTGGATTTTGGAGATGTTTTTCCTTCATTCTATAACACCTGGGAAACTTTCTTCCTACTCATACTTAGAGTACAAACATAATTTTAATTTGATATCAGATTTTATTCATATACTCATACTTGACCATGGCAGTCTGCATCACTCAGGTTTTGTGAATTCCATCAAAGTCTCTGCTAGGTTATATGTGTGCTTCTGTGGAGTCATAAACCACTTCTGGTTCTGGTCATCTTCTCTTTCTTATGGATTCCTGACCCCTCAGGGGAGTGGTGATAGAAAGACATCAACTTGGGGATGAATTTTCCAACATCTTTAGCCCAGTTTTTAGTTGTATTTTTTATTAAAAAGAGAAACTTACAGTGTGTAGCTGGATGGCCTGGATGCACTAATTAGCTTATGGTCTAGAACTTGAGGCTGTCTTCCTGCCATGGCCTCCAAAGTCTTAGGATTTACAATGATAAGTCACTTACAACATTAATATTAAAATTAGCCTTATTAAAAAAGAAAATAATAACTTGCTCATGTATTAAGAGATGTTGCTATGCAGCCTGGGATGAACCTATATTCACCATGTTTCATAAGATGGCCACCATCTTTAAATCCTTCTGCATTAACATACTGAGTGTTGAGCTTTAGATGTATACACCAAAATTGGGTATCACTTTAAAATGTAAAATTCGAAGATGGAGAGATGGCAGAGTGGTTAAAATTTAAAATGTATTGTTTGGTACTTACATTTTTTATTTTTGCTTTTTATATACCAGAGTTTTATATTCTAATATCCTTTATTGTTAAATGCAGTAAACTGGTGTTATGTGGGAATTCTACAGTTATATTTATGAGAGATTTTTTTGGTGGTTTTATTTCTTGTAATGACTTTGCTACTCTAAGAGTAATTCTGTTCTCCTATGGTGATTTAGGAAGCATTCTCTCCTCTCACATCTTTTACAATACTTTAAGTTGGATTGGATAATTTCTTGTGAGATATTTGGGAGTCTGTACTTGCAAAGAGTCTGTATTTCTCTTTGTTGACACTGCTGTGGCTTTACACTATTTTGTTTACTATTTCCATAACAGTTCATTCATCTGTCAAGCCATTGCACAACTTGTTTTTTACTTAACATTTGCTTGGCATTGGATTTGACTGACTGGTTTTTTTATTGGTTATTTTATTTATTTACATTTCAAATATTGTGCCCTTTCCAGGTTTCCCCTCCGCAATACCCCTATCCCATCTTCCTCTCGCGAATCTATGAGGGTGCTCCTCTACCCAGCAATCCACTCCTTTCTCATGATTCTAGCATACTCCTACACAGGAGCATTGAACCTTCACACGAACAAAGGCCTCCCCTCCAATAGATGCCAGAGAAGGCCATCCTCTTCTACATAGGCAGCTGGAGCCATGAGTCCCTCCATGTGTACTCTTTGGTTGGTGGTTTAGCTGCTGGAAGCACTGTGGTTAGTCTCATTGGTTGACATTGCTGTTCTTCCTATGGGGTTGCAAATCCCTTCAGTCCTTCCCCTAACTCCTCCATTGGGGTCCCTATAATCAGTCAGAAGGGTTGGATATAAGAATCTGCACTTGTATTGGTCAGGTTCTGACAGGTGACAACTATACCAGGCTCCTGTCAGCAAGTACTTCTAGGAATCAGCAATAGTATCCGCATTTGGGATGGATCCCCAGATGGGGCAGTCTCTGGATAACCTTTCCTTTAGACAGGAATGATTCTAGGTTCAAATATTTGAGATGAGACTGTGGCCCTATCTCTAAACTGGGAGCCATACTTAAACTTTGGATAAGGTCTCAAAGGTTCTCTCCCCCACTCCCCACTTTTGTTGGTTATTTTAGCGATATTTTAGCTAATGCCATGCCCACTGGGTCCTGGGTCTTGCTTTCCTGGCATTTGGGACTTTCTGGTGGCTGCCAACAGTTCCCCCACCCCCATTTCTTTGCAACTCTGTTCAATATTTTCTGTACCAATATTTTCTGTATTGTCTCCACCTATATCTGATCCTTCACCATTTTCTATTCCTCTCCCTCATTTTTTCCTCTGAAGTCCCTACAACACTCTACCTCCAGTAATTATTTTGTTCCCCTTTCTAAGAACTGATAAATCAACACTTTGGTCTTCCTTTTCATGAGCTTCATATGGCCTGTGAGTTGTGTCTTGGGTATTCTGAGCATTTGCCTAATAACCAATTACCACTGAATACATATCATGTGTGTTCTTTTGTGATGGGGTTACCACACTCAGGATGATATTGCCTAGTTCCATCCATTTGCCAGTGAACTTCATGAACTCATTGTTTTAAATACTCCATTGTGTAAATGTATCATATTTTCTGTATCCATTACTCTATTGAGAGACATGCTTTTTCCAGCTTCTGGCTATTATAAATAAGGCTGCTATAAACATAGTGGAACATGTGTCCTTGTTATATTTTGGAGCATCTTTTGGGTATATCCCAAGGAGTGGTATAGCTGTGTCCTCAGATAGTAAGCTCTATGTCCAATTGTCTGAGGAATCAGCAGACTGAGTTCCAGAGTAGTTTACCAGCTTGCAATCCTACCAGCAATGGAGGGGTATTTCTCTTTCTCTACATCCTAGGTCTGTTGTCACCAGAGTTTTTGATGTTAGCCATTTTGATTGGTTTAAGATGGAATCTCATGGTCATTTTGATTTGCATTTCCCTGATGGCTAGGGATGCTGAACATTTCTTTAGGTGTTTCTCACGCATTGAAGATACCTCAGATGAGAATTCTTTGTTTGACTCTATGCCCCATTTTTAAAATAACATTATTTGGTTCTTTGGAGGCTAACTTCTTGTGTTCACCGCACATATTAGATATTAGCCCTATATCAAATGATGCTTGGTAAAGCTCTTTCCCCAACCCGTTGCTTGTCATTTTGTCCTATTGATGTGACTTTGGACTTACAGAAGGTTTTCAATTTTATGACATCCTATTTGTTTAATGTTGATCTTAGACAATAAGCCACTGTTGTTCTGTATAGGAAAATTTCCCCTGTGCCCATGTGTTCCAGGCTCTTCCCCACTTTCTATTCTCTTAGATTCAGTGTATCTGGTTTTATGTGGAGGTCCTTGATCCACTTGGACTTGAGCTTTGTACAAGGAGATAAGAATGGATCGATTTGCATTCTTCTACATTCTGACCTTCAGTTGAACCAGACCATTTTTGAAAATGCTGTCTTTCTTCGACTGGATGGTTTTTGTTTTTTTTATTGTTGTTGTTTTTGTTTTTTTGTTTTTTTTTTGTTTTTTGTTTTTGTAAAAAAGTAAAGTGACCATAGGTGTGTCAGTTCATTTCTGGATCTTCAGTTCTATTCCAGATCTACCTCCTTTTGTACAAAGCCTTTAGCCATGATTGCTCTGTATTACAGCTTGAGGTCAGGAATGGTGATTCTTTTATGAGTAGAGTTTTCATTATCCTGGGATTTTTGTTATTTCAAATGAATTTGAGAATTGCCCTTTCTAAGTCTATGAAGTCTTTAGTTGGAATTTCGATGGGGATTGTATTGAGTATGTAGATTGCATTTGATAAGAGGGCTATTTTTCTTATATTTATTCTGCCAATCCATGAGCACAGGAATTCTTTCTATCTTCTGAGGTCCTCCTCAATTTAGTTCTTTAGAGACTTGAAGTTCTTGTCATATAAATCATTCACTTTTTTGGTTAGAGTCATATTAAGATATTTTATATTATTTGTGACTTTTGTGAATGTTGAGTTGGTTCTCTAATTTCTTTCTCTGCCTATTGTTCCTTTGAGTAGAGGAAGGCTACTGATTTGTTTGAGTAATTTTTTTATCCAGCTATTTTGTTAAAGTTGTTTTTCAGTTGTAGTTCTCTGGTGGAATTTTGGTGGTCACTTAAGTATACAATCATATCATCTGCAAATAGTGACATTTTGATTTCTTTCTTTCAAATTTATATCCCTTTGCCCTCCTTTTCTTGTCTAATTGCTCTGGGTAGAAATCCTGGTACTATATTGAATAGAAGAGGAGAGAGTGAGTAGCCTTGTCTGGTCCCTGATTTTAGTGGAATTGTTACAAATTTCTCTCCATTTAAGTTGATATCATCTACTGTTTTGCTGTGTATCGTTTTCACTATTTTTAGGTATGGGCCTTGAATTCCTGTTCTTTCTAAGATTTTTAACATGAAACAATGTTTTGTCAAATACATTTTTAGCAGCTAATAGAATGATTATGTGAATTTTTTTCCTTGAGTTTGAATATGTAATGGGTTACGTTGATGAATTTCCTTGCATTCCTAAAGCCCACTTGATCTTGTTGAATGATTGTTTTCATGTGTATTTAGATTCAGATTGCTAGAATTTTATGGAGTATTTATGCATCAATATTCATAAGGAAAATTGGTCTGAAGTTCTCTTTCGTTGTTTGGTCTTTATGTGCTTTAGGTATAAGCATAACTGTGACTTCATAGAACAAATAACATAATGTTCCTTTTTTTCTATTTTGTGAAATATTTTGAAGATTATTGGTATTTGGTCTTCTTTGAAGGTCTGGTAGAATTCGGGACTAAAAGCATCTAATCCTGATTTTGTTTTGTTTTTGGTTTGGCTTTTTGGTGACTGTTGATGTTGTTGCTGCTGCTGCTGCTGCTGCTGCTGCTGCTGCTGCTGCTGCTGCTGTTGTTGTTGTTGTTGTTGTTGTGGTTCTAAGACTGCAAAGGACTTCTTCTATTTCTTTTAGGAGTTTAAGACTGTTAGTTAATCTGATCCTGATTTTACTTTGTTACCTGATATCTGTCTAGAAAATTATCGGTTTTATCCAAATTTTCCAGTTTTTCTGAGTATAGACTTTTGTAGTAGGATATGATATTTTTTTTAATTTCCTCAGTTTCTGTTGCTATGTCTCCCTTTTCATTTCTGGCTTTGTTAATTTGGATACTTTCTCTATGTCCTGTTATCAGTCTTGTGAAGGGTTTATCTATCTAGTTGAATTTCTCAAAGAACCAGTTTCTGGTTTTGTTGATTATTTGTGTAGTTCTCTTTGTTTCTACTTGGTTGATTTCAGCCCTGAATTTGATTATTTCCTGAAATGTACTCCTATTGGGTATATTTGCTTATTTTTTTCTAGATCTTTCCAATGTACCATTAAGCTGCTAGTTTATGCTTTATTTAGTTTCTTTATTAAAGCAATCCCACCTATGAGTTTTCACCTTCATACGGCTTTTATTGTGTCCCATATGCTTGGGTATATTGAGTTTTCATTTTCATTAAATTCGAAAAATTTAAATTTCTTTCTTTATTTCTTCCTTGACCAAATTACTACTGAGCCAAAAGTTGTTCAGCTTCCATATGTATGTAGGCTTTCTGTTGTTTGTGTTATTATTGAAGACCAGCCTTAGTCCATGGTGATCTGATAGAATGAATGCATGGGATTATTTGAAATTTCTTGTATCTGTTGAGGTCTGTTTTATGACCAATAATATGGTCAATTCTGGAGAAAGTGCCGTGAGGTTCTGAGAAGAAGGTATATTCTTTTATTTTAGGATGAAATGTTCTGTAAATATCTGTTAAATCCATTTTGTTTATTACTTCTGTTTCTTATACTGTGCCTCTGTTTAGTTTCTGTTTCTATGATGTTTCATTGATGAGACTGGGATGTTGAAGTCTGCCACTATTGTTGTGTGAAGGTCAATGTATGCTTTGAGCTTTAATACAATTTCTTTAATGAATGTAGGTGCTCTTGCATTTGCAAGATAGATGTTCTGAATTGAGAGTTCATCTTGGTAGATTTTTCCTTTGAAGTGTATCAAGTGTCATTCCATATGTTGTTTTTTTGATAACTAACTTTTGTTTGAAAGTCGATTTTATTTGATATTAGAATATTTAGTCCAGCTTTTGGGGGTGACCATTTGTTTGGAAACAATTGTTTTTTAGCCTTTTACTTTACAGTAGTGTCTATCTTTGTTACTGATGTGTGTTTCCTGTATGAAGAAAAATGCACAAGTTAAAACAGGATCATATTAACCATTTAAATAGTCCCATAACCCCTAAATAAATCAAAACAGTCATTAAAAGATTCCAAACCAAAAAAGTCCAGGACCAGATGAGATTAGTGGAGAGTTCTATGTAGCAAATTTAATGCCAGTCGAGGGCACACAGTGCTATCTATTTTCAGTTCTGGAATGTGAAAGTCAAAAACTAAAAGCCTGAACTACTATACAAATAAATTTAAACAAGACTGTGAAGGTGCTGTGAAAGTGAATCATAGCAATGTCTGAAGGCAAGCATCCCAGACAGGAGATATTCATGACGGACTGATTTGGTCTTGTTTTAGTGAGTTGAGCCATTTTTTTTCTATTCCTTTATCCATACCTGTCTCTCACTATCCAAACATAGAAATAAACTGTTATTAATTGTAGAAATGTGCAATAGCTTCCATTTCTTTATATTCAAGGTTATCTGGAAGAGGGTTTCTGGAAATTCCCTTGGATTTCATACAAAAATGATCTTATTACCGAGATTATGGAACTAATAACAGTTGCAGATGACCCCAGGTTTTAATTTCTATCTAGTAGTTTCTTGATTTCTTTCTTTCTTTCCTTTTCCTTTTTTTTTTTTTGACTGAAGGTTTTTCAGCAAGGGCTAGCTTTTCAGCTTTCTCCTCCCCACCCCCATTAGTTGTTCCCTTTTACTCTATCCTGCCTGAAATTATATTTAATAGCAAGTCTTGAATCTGTTCAGGTTTATGTGACCACCAGCTAAGGAAAAAAATCTCTGTGACACGAGAAATATAAGCTGACACCAAGCAGCCCTGTTTTGTTCATGTAATTTTACAGTTTTGGTAGCAGAATACTTCGCCACCCTACTCCATACCTTAATGTTCTTCCTCCATTTCAGTACTTAGACAAAATATTAAAAGTTATGTTTAGCTAGGACTTGTAGCAAATGCATTTAATGTTGGAACTCTGGAGACAGGAACAAGCAGATCTCCCTAATCTCCATGAACTCAAGGCCAGTCTGAACCCGAGGTTAGCTAGTGAGACCCTGTCTGAAAATCTAAAGAAATTAAGTCTGTTTAATTCTCCCCTGTGTTTAGTTTCAATAACTTACTTTAAACAATGAAGAAATTAAAAAATATAGCCCTTTATTAATTTTAGATAAAAGAAACTGTTTAAATGATCATTATTACAATTATTCATAATAATATTACATATCAATACATATGTACAGTATGCAATGAACAAATCAGGATAATTAATGTTTTGTTTGCAATATCCTTAAATTTTTGAATACCCATAAGAATTTTACATTTTAAGTGGTTAGATGTTATAGTACATGTTTATATTACATGTTTCAAATCTAGCTAATTATCATTTCTTTCTCCTTGTCAATTTTTAAGGAATGTTATTTTTAAGTGTTTTGGAATTTTTTGTTAGTAGCATTCAAAGGTTGTAATTGTAATTAAAGTTCATTTTTAAAGCATAATATTTAGACATGCAGGGTGAATTATGTCCCAGAACAGTGGGGGACACATAAGGAGATATGGTAAAATGATTATATAAAATATATATAATTCCATTCCAAGCAATACAATATTACTATGTCAAATGAAGGCATTTATGTTAATTATTCTACCATTGCTATGAATATACAGCCTTCCCCATCTCCCTACATTCTTGGTGTCCAAGAAACTTAAAAATCAATTGGTGACTGAGCTTCTTTCTCATTTACTTGTTTGACTCAGGAGTTATCAACTTCCAAGATTATTAACTTGTTAGTGGAATTCTGTCTTTCTGTCTCTATAAGACTTTTACATGGGTTTCATTTTAGGCCACTTCAGTCATTCAACCATAAAACAGCTGGCTAATTCTTTAATATCAAGGATGATACAATTTTTTTCCTTAAATGATATCATTAGTGTCAAAAACTTACTTTAAACAAAGAAATTTTTTAAAAATAGTCCTTTGTTATTTTTTAATTAAAAGAAATTGTTTAAATGATTATAATTATTCATTTACTATTACATGTCAATGCATAAGTACAGTATGTGATGATCAAATCAGGATCTCTTGGAAGAAGAACCAATTTGACTAATTCAAACTCAACTAATTTAGGAACTGACCTTTTAATATTCTGGTATTTTCCCATTTTCTGTAAGAATTCATCATTTCCTTTCCCATACAAAGGAAGAATTATTGATTAAGGTGTTAGTCCTTCCTGCCTCACCTGGTGATCCATCCAATATGCAGCCACGAAATCCAGTCACTATTGCTGATACCAAGAATTGCTTGCTGACAGGAGCCAGATATAGCTCTCTCCTGAGACTTTCTGCCAGAGCCCAACTGATAAAGATGAGGATGGTTGCAGGTAACCATTGGACTGAACACGGGGACTCCAATGGAGGAGTTAAAGAAAAGACTGTAGGAACCAAATAGGTTTGCAACATCATAGGAAGAACAACAATGTCAAACAACCAGCACCAGAGCTCCCAGGGATTTAACTACCAACCCAAGAGTACACGTGGAGGGACTCATGACTCCAGCCACATATGTAGCAGAGGATGGTGATGTCAATCATCAATAGGAGGACAAGCCCTTGGTTCTGAGAAAGCTTGATTCCCCAATGTAGGGGAATGCCAGGGCAATAACATTGGAGTGGGTGGGTGGGAGTGGGAACATCCTCATAGAAGCAGAGTGAGGGTGAGTGGGTATGGGAGAGGGGTGAAAGGGGATAACATTTGAAATGTAAATAGATAAAATATCCAAGAAAAATAAAATTAAAAAGAGTTGATATCACTCTCATAAGGAAAATTAAGACAGTAAAAGCAGAAAAGCCAAATAAAGTTTATCTTTTTAAGGCTCCATTTTCCTAGGTGTATTTGTATAGATATATTGTTTTTAATACATATAAAGCGAAATGAATTTTAAATTAGGAAGGATTTATTTTGGCTAAAATGAAGAGCTGTTAGCATGTTGTATACCTCTTAGTGTATTTTTAATATGATTTCTTGAATAGTTTTTTATTTAAATTACAAGAACTTGTCTCCATATTGTAAATATATATATATATATATATATATATATAGTGTGTGCGTGTGTGCGTGTGTGCATGTGTGCGTGTGTGTGTGTGTGTGTGTGTGTGTGTGTGTGTGTGTGTACATCAGTGTCCAGGTCAAAGAACATCACTGGGAGAAAGACCCAATAAAACATTAATCCATCATAACAGTTCCTCAAAGTCCATTGGCATCCTTTTGTTTGTAGCAAATTCATGACATCAATGGCCCATTGATTCTTGTCTCCCAGGGTTAACTTGGAAATTCTAAGAAATAAAAATATTTTATAATAAGTTATGGAAACTGATATTACAGTTTTATTTCTGTATCTGTGATAAGCATAATAATAGCAACATAGAAAAGGAAAAGGTTTATTTCAGGTTCCACTTCTACCCTTCAATCCATCATTGGTGAAAGTCATGGTAGAAATCCAAGACAGAAATCTTGATACAGGAACCATGAAAGAATCCTGCTTACTGGCTTGCTGTTTTATTGGTTTGCTTTCTCATATAGGCCATACCTACTTGCCTCTAAATGTAGTCACAGAAGAGTGGGCTAAGCAAACTCATATCAAGCAAGATAATTTCTCAAATACATGTCCATAGTTCAATCTTCTCTGGCCAAAATATCAGTTGAGATGTCCTCAGACACCTTTGTCTGCAATGTGAAACTCAGATGATTAGCAGCAATAATTTCTATGGGCTTTGGCAATCAAAAGATAAATGAATTTGTGTTTCTCATTAGCTGTGGTTTTTTGTTTGTTTTTGCTTTTTTTTCTCTCAAATTGTGCTTGGAGAGTCACTCAATATTGTAAACCAAAACAATTTTCCTCTTGAAATCACCCCAATACTCCAAAAATGAAATAAGATCTCACAATGTCAATTGCCTTCATTTAAGAAACGGAAGCAATAGATATTAACCGATTTAATGCTCTACAAGCTTTAAGTTTCTTGTTACCTGTGGTTGTGGGGGATAGGGTATCTATCACTTACCCATTAAACCAAGTGTATGAAATACAAAGACTGCCATAGACCATTAGAAGATTAGTTTTACAAAGAGATATCTCTGATCACAAGTCAGTTTATACTCAGGAGTTCCATCTTGAGGCAGACCCTTTATTCCTTTATAGTCCCTGCTCTGTTTTTCCAAAAGGAAATATAAAAGTACTTTTCAAACATGTTCATGCTTTAGCACCAAGGCAAGCAACTAGAAGTTTGTCTGTCTTAATATTGTTAAGGAACAATTTTATAAGAAACTTATACAACTTTAATAGGGTATGGATCCAATATAGCCTTAAGAAAGCTGTTATTTAACAGTTTTGTCTGTGGAGTAAGACTTGGACTGCAAACGCTGTTACGTTCCACTTATAATTCAGTGAAAGAAGTAACTATGTATAATTCAAAGCACAGTCATGACATGAACAAGCTTAAGACAATCATGTTTTACAAATCCACTTATTTAAATGATCCTCTTCTTGGCTGCTGACACTGTAGATGACGTTGTTATTTTAACAGTGCCTGTAAATGCCACTTAAGGCAGCAGAAAACCAGCAGGACACATTGCCTTCAGCAGTGAAGGTTTGACCACAGAAAACTAGGAGACTTCTCAGTACCTCCCTTTGTATTTCCACAACTCACTTGAATTATTAGTCTCCCTTTAGAGCACACCCATGTGTACAATTATCAGGCCTATGTTTTTTCTTTTGGGGTTTGCATATACTGTGAAGTCACATGAAAACTTTCAGATATGTTAGCAGTTAGTTTTATCAGTATTGGCATTGCAGTACTTTTGAGGAACTGTATTTTTATTCTTTAAAAGAAAAGGATCTGTGAAGAGTGAGAAAAATGCTTGTCAAAAGGTAACAAAACATTCCAGACAACGATTCTCTGCAAGCCAATTATTCTCACTATTTAAATAAATGTCTCCTTGAAACTGCTAAGAAATTGCTTGAAATTAAGTTTTGGTCCACTTTATAAAAGTAATTTTAAACATCATAGCCACTCCCTCAAGATTAGTTATCATTTTGAATTTCCCCAGCTGTAGAGAGAAGCTCAATAAACTCTGGAAGATTTGAAGAGTTGGATGGTAACATATGAACCTTAGTTTGAAGTGGTTTGCTATTATTCCGAACTTAAATTCTCCCTTCCGACTCACGTTAAAGGCTTTGTCCCACCATGGTGCTATTGGGAATTCTTAAAATTTTATTTTTTTAATTTATTTATTTATTCACTTTACATCCTGATCACAGCCGCCATTCCTCTTCTCCTCTCAGTCCCACCCAGATGGCTCCACCCTTCCCTCCACCCCTACAGCCAAGGGGAACCTCCTCTCGCCACAACTCTTGATAACAATCCACCCTGGTATATCCCATGCTCCATCCAGACTAAGCACATACTCTACCACTGAGGTCAGACAAGGCAGCACAGGTATGGTAATGAAATAAAAAGGCAGGCAAGAGAGTGTGAGACAGAGGCAGGCCTGACTCCAATTATTAGTGAACTGACTAATTGGAGCAGTCATTGGTTGGCTTTCCCTTCAATCACTGCTCCATCTTTATCTCTGCAATCCTATAGGACATGGAAAAATTTTGATCAAATATTCCATGGGTCAGTTGATGTCCATCTCTCCCCAATGGATATACTACCTGGCTACAGTAACTAGACACTTCAGTCTCCCTCTCCCCAGCTACAAGGAGTCTCAGCTAAGGTCACCCCTATATCCTCTCAGGAGCCTTCTCTGTCGTAGGTTTCCAGCCTGCCCCAGAGATGAAATTTCCCTTTTCCCCCCAGCCCTGTCACCTTCGAGTCCTGCTCACCCCACACCTTAACCCTACCCTGATTTCTTACCCCACTCCCTGTCTCAACCAGTTTCCTTTTTCACTCCATGTTAACTGTTTTATGTCCCCTTCGGAGTGATATTCAAACATCCACCCTTGAGTCCTTGTTACTGATCATCTTTGGTTCTGTGAATTGTAGTATGATTATCCTGTATGTTATGGCTGATATGGAGTACATACCATACATGTATTTCTAGGTCTGGAATAAATCACTCAGAATAATGTTTTTAGTTCCATACTTTTGTTTGCAAATTTATAATTTCCTTGTTTTTGATAGCTGAGTAGTATTCCATCGTGCAAATGTACCAAATTTTCTCTCCCAATTCTTTGCAACACCTGGGTTGTTTCCAGTTTTTAGCCATTATGAATAAAGCTATTATGAACATCATTGAGCATGTGTCTTTCTGGAAGAGTGGACCAACTTTAGGTATGTGTCTGGGAGTGATATATCTGGGACCTGGGGTAGAAATTTTTCTAATTTTCTGAAAAACTGCTAGACTAACTTCTAAAGAATTGTTTAAGTTTTCACATTCAACAACAATAGAGTATTGTTTACCTTGGTCCATATTTTTGTCAACATGAGCTATCACTTGACTTTTTGATCTTAGCCATTCTGGTGGTTATAAGGTTGAGTCTCAGAGTCATTTTTGATTTGCAGTTCCCTGATGACTAAGGACATTGAACATTTTTAAATGCTTTTTTGCCATTAGATATTCCTCTCTTGAGAATTCTCTATTTAAACTTGTACCCCATTTTTTTTTCAATTGGGTTATTTGTTTTCATTCGTATTTAATTTCTTGAGATCTTTATATATTTTCCCATTCTGCAGGCTGCCATTTTTGTCTTATTGACATTGTCCTTTGCCTCACAGAAACTTACAGTTCTATGAAGCTCCATTTATCAATTTTATATTTTAGTGCCTGTGCTGATGGATGTGTTCAGGAACTTGTCTACTATACCTATTCATTCAAAGCTATTTCCCTCTTTCTCTTCTATTAACTTCAGTAGATCTGGTTTATATTGAGGTCTAAAGACCTCACTTGCACTTGAATTTGAGTTTTGTGAATGGTGATATATACTGATTTATTTGTAATATACTGAATGCAAACCTCCAGCTAGAATGGCACCATTTGGGGAAGATGTGTTCTTTTTAGTTTTGTATAGTTTTGGTTGCCATGTCAAAAATCAATTTGATTCGATTGATTAAAGTATGTTTTTATGCCAATACTGTGCAATTTTTGTTATTGTTGCTCTGTAGTACAACTTGAACAAAGGACCATGTCATCTCCAGAATTTTACAGATTTTTTTCACTATCCTGTTTTTTTTTTACATTCCAATGAGAATAGCTTTTCCAAGATATGTAAAGAATTTGTACTGATCCATGAGCAAGATAGATCTTTACATTTTCTAATGTTATGTTCAATTCAATTTTCTTCTTTCAAGACTTGAAGGTGTTATCATATAGATCTTTCTCTTACTTGGTGAGTGGGGTGTGTGTGTGTATATGTGTGTGTGTGTGTGTGTGTGTGTGTGTTTTGTTTTTGTTGTTGTTGTTATTTTATGGCTGTATTAAGGGTTTTGTTTCTCTAATTATTTTCCATCCAATTTACTATTTGTATAAAGGTGGGCTATTGGTTTTTCAGTTAATTTTATATGCAGCTACATTATGGAAGGTATTTATTAGACATAGGAGTCCTGTGGTAGAAATTTGGGTGTCTCCAATGTAATACTATCATATCATGTGTCAATAGCAGCATTTTGACTTTTTCCTTTCAAATTTGTATCTCCTTGACCTTGTTTAGTTGTCTTATTGCTCTAGATAAAATTGTAATATTATAGTGAATAGATAAGAAGAGACTGGATACTCTTTTCCATGAGTTTAGTGGAATTATACTAAGTTTCAATTTAATTTGATCTTGGCTATTGTCTTGCTGTATATTGTCTTTATTGTGTTTAGGAATGTGCCTTATAGCTGTGATCTCTCTAAGACTTTTGTTTTGAAAAAGTGCTTGATTTTGTCAAAGGCCTATTTTCAGCACCTATTCAGGTGAGCATGATTTTGTTTTGTTTTGATTTTGTTAGTTCGTATGCTGGATTACACTGATGGATTTTTTTTAAGTTAAACTATCCCTGCATACCTTGGATAAAGCTGACATGATCATGGTGAATGATGGTTTGGATATGATCCTGTATTCAATTTGTGAGTATTTTATTGAATATATTTATAAGGGAAATTGACCTCCATTTCTATTCCTTTGTTGAGTCTTTGTATGTTTTTGATATCAAGGTGGTTGTGGAGTTACAGAAAGAGTTTGGCAATGTTCCTACTATTTCTATTTTCTGAAATGAATGTCTCAGGGAACACTGGCATTAACTCTTTTTTGAATGATGCACTAAAACTTGCTGTAGGTTTTCTTTTCTTTTCTTTTTTTTTTTTTTTGACTAAAATATTTTGGTGACTGCTTCTATTTCCTTAGGGGTTATAGGCCTATTCATTTTTTTAAGTGATCTTGATTGAACTTCAGAAAGTGAAATTAATCAAGAAAATGATTCATTATGTTTAGATTTTCAAATTTTGTGGAGTACAGGCTTTCCAAGTAAGACCTATTGACTTTATGTACTTCTCAATTCTGTTATTATGTCCCCCTCTTCATTTCTGATTTTGTTTGAATGGATACTGTATCACTGCCTTTTAATTAGTTTGGCTACTGGCTGGTCTATATTGCTGATTTTCTAAGAGAAATATTTCTTGGTTTTGTTGATTAATTGAATTATTTTTCCTTATTGCTAATGTATTGATTTTTTTTAACTTTTTTTTAAATTTTATTTTATCTTATTTTTTTATTATTAACTTGAGTATTTCTTATATACATTTCGAGTGTTATTCCCTTTCCCAGTTTCTAGACTACAATTTTATTATTTCCTGACATCTTTCTCCTCTTGGATGTGGCTGCTCCCTTTTCTTCTAGAAATTGCAAATATGAAATCTTTTCAATTTATTTATAAAGACATGGACTACTATGGACCTTCTTAACATATTTTTCATTTTACTCCATCATCTTGGGTATGTTATGTCAATTGTAGAAAATCTTTAATTTCTTTCATTAATGCATCTTGACCCAGTGGTCATTGAATGGAAAGTTATTCAGTTCCCAAGAGTTTGTATGCTTTCTGTTTCTGTTGTTGCTGAAGTATATATGTAATCCATGGTGGGCTGATAATACAAGGCTAATTTTAGTTTTCTTATGTCTGGTGAGGTTCACTTTGTGACTGAGTCTATGGCCAATTTTGGAGAAGATTCTTAAAGATGTTGAGAAGGTGTATTCTTTTGTACATGAGTGAAATGTTCTTTAGATATTTCTTAGGTCCGTTTGATTTCATAAAATACTTTACTTTCATTACTCCTCTATTATTTTCTGTACTGGTGATGTGTCCATTGATAAGAATGGAATATTGAAGATTTTAAGTATTAAATTGTGGAGTTTGATGTATGATTTAAGCTTTTAGCAATGTTTCTTTAGTGAATATGGCTATCATTGCATTTGTGGCATAAATGTTCAGAATTGAGAGGTTTTCTGGTAGATTTTATCCTTTGATGAGTATGAAGTGTCCTTTCCCATCTTTTTTGATTACTTTTGGTGGAAAGCATTGTTATTAAACATTAGAATATCTACTGCTTCTTTTATCCATTTGCTTCAAAAATCATATTCACAGCACTTTACTCTGAGATAATGTCTATTTTTGCTGCTGAGCTGTATTTCTTGTATGCATCAGTGTGATGGATTCTATTTTGCATCCTTACTGTTAGCCTGTATCCAGTCCATTGATGTTGAGATATATTAATGAGTACTGATTATTTAGATTTCTTCTTTTGATTATGGTTATGGGAGAGAGAGAAAAGACAGAGAAAGAGAGTACAAGAGAGGCAGAGAGACAGAGAGACAGAGACAGAAGCACAGAGGGGTTACCCTTTTGGTTTTCCTGGAGTGAGGTTACTAATTTCTGAAAATTTTGCATGTTTCCTTGGTTTCTTGTAGTAGATTCTATAGGGCTGAATTTTGGATAGCTATTGTTTAAATTTGTATTTATCATAGAATATCATGTTGTCTCCATCTATGATATAATTGTTTTGCAGGGTATAATATACTGGGCTGTGACATCTGGCCCTTCTGGCTTTTAGAGCCTCTCTTGAGAACTAAGGTGAAATTCTGATAGGTCAACCTTTATATGTTACTTGTGCCTTTTCTGTTTCTGTTTTTAATATTCTGTCTTTGTTCTGTAGATTGAATGTTTTAATTGTTACGTGATAGTAGAATTTTCTTTTCCAGTCCAATGTATTTGGTGTTTTGTAAGCTTCTTATATATGTATAGGCATATCACATTTTAGGTTAGGGAAATGTTCTTCTATGATCTTGTTGAAAATATTTTCAAAACTTTGGAGGTGAGAATCATCTTCTTTTATTTTTATTATTCTTAGTTTTAGTCTTTTCATCATTTCCTAGGTTTTTTTTTTTTTTGGTGTTTTCTTTTGTGAACGTTTTGAATTTAACATTTTCTTTGACTTATGCATAGATTCTGTAAATTGTGTCTTCTATGTCTCATATTATCTCTTCCAGTTCTTGAATATTGTTGGTAATGCTTACTTGAGTCTGTAGTTCATGTTCTCTTCCCTATGATTTTATTGTCTGGATTTGTTGTATTATGTCTTCTTTATTGCATCTATTTCCATTTCCAGGTTTGAACAATTTTATTTGTTTCCATTATATGTTTGATTGTATTTCCTTTATTTCTTTAATAGATTTATTCATTTTCTATTTAAAGTCTCTATTATCTGTGTAAGATTGGATTTAAGGTAACCTTTTTGTGCTTCTGCTGAGAATTGTAAACCTGTGGTTGTTACCTTGAAGCTAAGAATAGTTGTCATTAGGTATAACCACTCAACTAGAAAGCTCTCATTACGAAAACTTGAGTGTAGAGATGTTTGAAGAACATCAAAGCAGTTGTCTCACATGTCTAGAAAACCTTGGGTAGGCCTATACAGATCTGTCCTGAGAGGCAAGAAAAAGAGGCATGGACTTCGGCTCCTTTAAGCAAAGATGCCTGTTTGAAATAATCATAGAGCAATATTAGTTCCATTAATATATCATGACTTTTTCTCCAGTCTTGTGAGTATCAACCTAAATATGATGTGAGTGAAGGTGCTGCAATAACAGAAAGATAAGACTCTCAGTGTTCAAAGGGCACATACAGCTGCTAGCATACATACAATGCTGGGCTAGGCATTTGATTCAGTGCCTGTGCTTCAGAGGGTTAATGAATGCCTCAGATTTGGTTGGGATCACTTAGTGAAATAAGGGCTTTCCATTTCCATTTTGGTATTCTTATATATGTTTAGTAAATTGGAATTTAAGGGAAACTATAAACTTTTCTTCATTTTATTTCACAACAAGGGATCAAACACAAGGTCTTGTATATATTGCTATCTATGGCCAATTCTTTGACAATATAAACATTAAATAAATTTAAAACTTAAAGGTAGAGTTATAATAACATTAGGCTTTGGAATATATACTATATACTATTTACTGGTAAATGGTAAAATTTAAAAATTTGCACATCAGAACTTTATACATTTATTTCATCACTACAATAATTCTGTTCACAGGGTAGAAAAATCCAAAATTGGCTTTATAAACATAATTAATGAATATTGTATATAGTACTTTTATACCCTATGGTATTTTAGTAGTTGTCTGCATTCTCCAGTGTTAGCAACCAGAAAAATATTCATGTTTCCTGAAACGTTTGTCACTGCTTCCTTTGTAAAAACAATTTTTTTAAAAGTAACTTTCAGTAAGGACAACACATAATTACTGACTATGTTTTTTCTAATATGCACAATGGGATTATGAGAAATTAAGGAGTGGTGGCTGATATATTTCTTTTTTTTTTGATGAAAAAAACTAGTTATGGACAGAGGGCTCTCTCACAATAATGATTGTGATTATCAACTAATTATGGTTCATATGTGATAATTTGTGAAAATCCAGTGAAATTTAGATACAATTTTGTGAGTTTAAACACTACTGCCCTCACTTTACAGAGTAAGAAAATTGGCTGCGACTCCAAAAACTTTTGTAAGGACAGTTATTTTGTAAATGTAGTACAGCCAATAGTCTGCATCACAAACATGTCCTCCTTTCTTCTCACATTCTGCTTCCTAGCTAATGGTTCATTAGAGTTCAATGCATATAACTAGCCTTGTGGAATGTCAGCTTTTTAGCTGCAAAGTCAAAATGATAGGACTGCCTACTTTGCTTACTTGCTACAAATTTGAATAAAGCATTCCACAATAACAGATTGTAGAGCCCATCAGTAATAAAAATGCTAAAACCACTAGTTGCTTTTATGCTTTCATGCTTCTATGCATAATCATATTGTGTGAATAGTCAAAAATCTACTTAATATATTCACAAAACTGTATTTGGTACCAATTTTCAGTGACCGGTTGAGCATTTGTTGATTTAGGGATGTAACAGATGGGGATATTTTGATTCTATTTGTTTTAAGTAATTAATTGTGAACAAATTGATTTGAAATGCAAATTTTCAATTATTTTTAAACTATTATTGTAATTTTGGAGGATTACAGTCAACATATTGCTTATACTAGGCAAGTACTAGGTCATTGAACTATATCATCTTTCAAATTCTTAATTCTTTGCTTTCTTTAATAAAATCTTCTCATAAGGAATGTTAGCAATTCATGTGCCAAATATTTTTAGAAGATATGTTGAATATAATCATCTTCCTCACAAAGTTCAGTCATATGCACAATACTTGTCAGATTAATTTTGTACTTGTAGTTCTCATTTCTTGGAGGAATATTGAAGAATCAAATGTTCTTGCCTTAGAAAACTTATGGCTTTGATAATTGAAAACAGAAATAAAGCATCCCTAAAATTTTGCAGGTATGGATGTCTGGTAAGTGTCATTTTGGTTGATATAAAAACTGAATAAAATCTTCAATTTTTCTCTATTTTTAGTTTTTACTTATTTTTATTATTTATTTATTTATTTATTTATTTATATATTTATTTATATCACAAGTGATGATCCACATCCCTGTCCCTCCCACACAAAGTCTTTCCTCCACATTCCCCCAATTCTCGTCTGAGAGGGTTGGCCCCAGTAGGACACATCAAGTTTCTGCAAGATTGCCACATCCTTTCCCACTGAGGTCAGACTGGTAGCCATGAAAACTGAGTTGCCTATCTGCTACATACCTGCTAGGGGGACTTGTTCCAGCTCATTTAAGTCATTTGATTAGTAGCTCAGACTGAGAGCTTCCAGGGGTCCAGATTTGTTGACTCTGTTGGTCTTTCTGTGGCATTCCTATCCCTTCAAGGCTTTCAATACATTCTCCAATTCTTCCATAGGTGTCTCCAACCCCTGTATAATGTTTGACTATTGGTATAGGCATCTCTTTCAGTCAGCTGCTGGACACAGCCTCTCAGAAGGAAGTTATGCTAGGCTCCAGACTCCCATCTGCAAGTATAACAGAGTTTCATTGACCATGTCAGGCACTGATGCTCATCCATAACATGGGTTTTGAGTTGGACCAATTTCTAGCAAGTAGGTTTTGCTGTACCACTCTAAGCTCTGAGAATGTGCCACCCTACCAGCCCCCACCCAGATTCCCTAGGATCCATGGATGAAAAACACAGACTCACATTCCAGTTAATCTTAAATGCCTTTCTTAACTTGATTAGTAGGCAGTGCTAAACGTCCCCTGCCACCCAGCCATAATTGAATAGAGTGGCCAATGTCTTCCCCAACAGAAAACTCACATGGTTGTTGGCATTTTCTCCTGCTACTGCTCTCTCTTTCTCTTCTCCCAATTTTCTTGCATCTTCTAGCTTGCCTGAGGTGGATCAGAATCCCTGACTATTCTGCCTACTTCATTGGACACTAATATCTTTATTGATAGATAAAGAATTGGGGAACAAGACCTCAGTATCAGAATCATCCCTACATCTCACCTCTCCTGCCCAATAAAATAGCAACAACAACAACAATATTAATAATAAACTCTTCTCCTATACAAAAATTGAACAAAACCTTAACAATCGTGTAAATTACAAAGTATATAATTTAACCTCTAACACAATCTGTAAACCATGTCTTCCACTCTGTAACCTTTCTCTCAATGTTAAACATCTTGAGTTGGATTAGGAGACTGTAAATAGTTTTCAACCACTTCAGAAATTCAATAACTACTTAAACATTACCTGGGTATATAGGAAGCATCAAACACAGCTTCTCAAACTTAAACAATTGTAAAGATACTTGACTTCCTGGACAGTCCCCTAATTTCTCATAACTTTGGAACATCTGTCATAGGCATTTTGGCCCAGAATCATCTGGTAGACCTTTGCAGAACAGGATTATGAAGGACTGTTTGTCTTCTCTTGGCAGAGCTACCAGTCGAATATTTCATACAGCATATCCTTTTCCTGGACAGTATTTTGTCTGAGGACAAAATAGTTAATTGCTACCCCAAGGTATTTTGCCAGCATAAGTAACATTACCTGGAGGTCAAGATGCTCATTTTTTTCCTTTGAACCAAGAAAGGGGTGTTGTCAGGAGCAGACATGTCTCTAGTCAAATGATCTAATAATAATGAAATGAATAAATGTCAGATTCTGTGGACTTCTGATGTTGTAGAAGAATACGTGGTGTATCTGAACTGTTAAGGCTTGACTACTCATAGCTATTTTTAACTGAATAATATGAAAACACCTTCTTATAGTCAAATCTGAATCTAACATAACCATGAGTTTGCTATCTGGCCCTTAACTTCTGTTTCTTAGTCATCTAGAACCGTTTTGTAGTAGTAGTTATTAGAAGAACTGGGTCTAGGCTTTGTATTAATAAATTTGTTGCATAGGTACAATGCCTATTTAAGAGTAATAATACTAATTTCTAATTTTGTCTCAATATAAGTAATTTATATAAATGAAAACGTTAATTCTACATCAATATATAAATTTTGTAAGAAATTATTTTCCAATTTTAAAAATAGCTTCAATTTTGCATCAATTATAAAGATTTTGAATAATTAAGATTATGGATACACAATGCTTTGTTCAAGGATAAAATTTAGTAACCTATTCCACCTATTTCCTCCGTTAAAAATTATGAAAATTTCCAAATTATCCCTTAAACTGACAGCGTCTTTATAATGTCATTACCAGATATCCAAACCCAGGGAATTGGCCTGACAACTCTCCAAACTTCTTCCAGCTGGTAAGGTGTAACAGAAAACATTTAATGGTATGGTGAGGGGTAGGGAAATCAGAAAAAGAAATGGTTAGATTTAAGAAAACTAGCTTTAGCATCTGTTATATAGTATCTGAATGCGAAGAAGGCTCAGGCCTTGACTGAAGTTCTGACTGGGTCCATCTGAAAGGTTTGATAAGGCCAAAAAATCGGGAATCAGAGGCAATCCCCAAAACTGTTTTGGGCAGCAACTGCAAGCAGGAGGGCAAGTAGGTCATTTTCCCATCTCTGATGATGAATCTCACCAAAGCTGTATATTCTGTAATATATGAATCTCACAATCAAAATTTTAGTACCACTAAGTTATTAATATGGATTTTGCAGGGTTCAGAGTTCAGTTAAGGATGAAATTTTGTTCTTTCTTTGAACAGGTAAAAGACGGCTATCTTTTTATGAGTGAATTTTCTTAATACCCAGTTGTAATAAGTCTTCATTCATGCCATGTGGATGATGGCACAAATAATCTTTACCTGTATTATTTGATTCTCTTGAATTTTTTAATTCTTCAGGGAACTTCCCTGTCATATCTAATCCATGTGATTCTGGATGGGGTCCAAATCCTCTTCTCCTTTACTGTCCACACAAATACAGGGCCTCTCTTAAAAAGTAACTAGTCTTATGTCCAGTAGTCAGAAATCATTAAACATTTACCTTGACCTCTCTCCCAGAAGAATTTTAATATAACTACCAAACTCAAAACCATACTTATTTTGATAAATAAAACAACTCAAGGCAAATAAAGCAATCTCAACAAATATTACCACATGAACAGTATTTCTGCTGTTTCTTGCCCTAACCTTCTTTAGATCAAAGCCTAAACTATTGTTTAATATCTCTGTCTACTTATTGTAGAAGCCTATTTCAAGGCTCTATTTGTCATACCAGGCAAAGAAATTCCAGAAATCCCATAAGTTCCTGATGTTTAAAGATCCTGAGAAATTGTCCTTGTAAGACTTTTTCAAATCTTCCCTAAAGCCATTTTTCATTCAATCTCCTTAACTTCACCCTTCTGTGAACGTTAATATTTCTGCACATGTAAGAACATTTAAACAATTCCCATCATACTCTCTTATACCTTCATACTCTCTTATACCTTAAAATAACAATTAAATTAGCCCACCAGACTCTCTGCCTCTTATATTAAGCTATTTGATTCAGTTCCTAACTGCAGAGAAAAAATTCCATGGGGCTCAGGCAAAAACCATATTCCATTAAAACAAATTAAATTAAATTTTAAATCTATCCTTTGATTACCTGCTTGTAGGAAGCAGGAGTCTTTTATCATTTGGCTCTCTGCCTCAGAGCAGCTATCCTCTCTCTTTGCACAGCAGGGCATTCCAGAGTTTCCAAGCTAAGGCTCTCTCTATGTGCCTTTGGTCAAGTTCGCTGTGCTAGAGCCTTGTGACTTGCTCTGCTGAGAAACCGATTGTCCCTACTTCCTAGACTTATTTTGCTTTGTGTTTATAATTCATCCATGAATTTCTTAATTGATAGTGGACTCTTGCCTTTCACATTTTGCTCCATCTATAGTGTGTAATTTTTCCTATCCTGCCTAAGCTTTGGAAAAAGGCCACACTACCAGATCCCACCTAGATTCCCTTGACGCCATGGAAACACAGCAATAACAACAACAACAACAACAACAACAACAACAACAACAATAACAACCACAAACACACAGACACACACACACACACAACACAACACACACCACATCACACCACACCAGTTAATCTTAAAATGCCACTACTAACTCAATGACTAGTCACTGGTAAATTGCCCTTGTTTTCCAGATATAATTGGATAGAGTGGCCAATGGTCACACAAACTGAATACTCACATGCTGATTGGTAATATCCCCTGTCTCTACACTCTTCATTTCGTTCCCCAGTTCTGTGTCTGCTAGCTTCCCTGTGAGGACCTGGAAGTCCTGTCTATTCTGCCCAGCTTATTGGCCACTAGCATCCTTATTGATGCATCAAGAGTTAATTGAGGAACAAGACCTTAGCATTAGAACCACCCTACACCTATTATTGGTTGGCCTTTCTTTTTCTTTTTTCTTTTTTCTTTTCTCTGTTTGTTATTTCCTCTGTTCTATCCCTGCAATTTTTTAGAAATGACAAATTTGGTGTCAAGAGTTTTGTGAGTGGGTTGGTGTCCTTATCTCTCAACTGAGGTTCCTACCTGGCTCCTGGAGGAGGCATCTTCAGCTTCCATGTCTTGATTGTTAGGCATATTGGCTAAGGTCTCCTGCATTGACTCCTGGAAACCTGGCCTATTCCAGGACTCTCTCTAGAAAGAGAGTCTCCCACTGTCACCACTCCCAGAAGCTGCAGATTTCATTTACTCTCCTGGCCTTCTGGCCACTTCTGCTTTCTCTCCCTGTACCTGATTCTGTCTCCTCATTCCCTTCTTCTTCCCCTCACTTACCAAGATCTCTCCCTTCCTCTGCCACCTATGTCTATTTTCTTTTCTTTTCTAAGTGTGATTCAAATATCCTTGCTTATACCTTGCTTCTTGATTAACACCTTTGGATCTTTGGGATATATCATGGGTATTCTGTACTTTATAGCCTTGATAGCTAATATCTATTTATCAGTAAGTATATACAATGTAGGTTTTTTTTTGGTCTGTGTTACCTCACTCAGGAGGATATTTTCTAGTCTCATTCATTTGCCTTTGAAATTCATGATGTCTTTGTTTTTTTTTTTATCGTGTCAAGCAAGGAGAGGAAGAGAGGAAGAGAGAGAGAGAGAGAGAGAGAGAGAGAGAGAGAGAGAGAGAGAGAGAGAGAGAGGAAGAGTAGAAGAGTAGAAGAGCGGAAGAGAGAGTGAGAGCGATGTCTTTGTTTTTAAAAGCCAAATTGAATTTCATTGTGTAAATGGAATTTATTGGGTTGTTACCATTTCTGACTATTACAAATGAACATAGTGGGGCATGTGTCCTTGGGGTTTGGTACAGAATCTTTTGGTTATATTCCCAAGAGTAATATAGGTGGTTCTTCAGGTAGAACTATTTCTAGATTTCTGAGAAACCACCCGTTTGGTTTCCACAGTGGTTGTAGAAATTTATAATTCTACCAGCAGTGGAAGAGTATTCCTCTTTCTCCAAATCCTTGACAGCTTGTGTTTTCCCTTGAGGTTGTTATCTTAGCCATTCTGATTTGTAAGACGGAATCTTATTTAATATCCCCTTGGTCTCCTTTTGCTGTCTAATTGCTCTTGTGGGGAGTGGTGGGAAAGAAAGGTGAGAGTTGCACAACATCTCAGAGGTAAATGGGAATGGGAAGAGGGTGAAGAACTATGGGAGAAAGTCAGAATTTTGAATGTAAATAAATCAAATAATTAATTTTTTAAAAGTACAGAATGTCTGAGTCATCTTGATTTGAATTTCTCTACCAACTAAGGATTTTGAGCATTTCTTAAAGTGGTTCTCAGGCAATCGAAATTTCTCTATTAAGAATTCTGTTTAATTGTGTGCCCCATTTTTAAATGGCATTGTTTGGTTTGTTGGAGTTTAACTTCCCGAGTTCATGTTATATTTTGGATATTAGCCTTCTGTCAGATATATGTTTAGTGAAGATACTTTCCGAATCTGTACACTGCTGATTTCTCCTGTTGATAGTGTACTTTTCAGTATAATGAGATTCCATATATCGATTGTTGGACTTAGGGCCTGAGCCATTAGTGTTCTGTTTGGGAAATTGTATCCTGTACCAATATGTTCAAAACTATTTCCCATTTTCTCTTCTGTTAGGTTTAGTGTATCTGTTTTCATTTTGAGATCCTTGATCCATTTGGACTTGAATTTTGTGCAGAGTGATAAATATAGATCTCTTTTTTTTTTTTTTATTAACTTGAGTATTTCTTATATACATTTCGAGTGTTATTCCCTTTCCCAGTTTCCGGGCAAACATCCCCCTCCCCCCTCCCCTTTCTTATCGGTGTTCCCCTCCCCACTCTCCCCCCCTTGTCCCCCTCCCCCCAACAGTCTAGTTCACTGGGGGTTCAGTCTTAGCAGGACCCAGGGCTTCCCCTTCCACTGGTGCTCTTACTAGGATATTCATTGCTACCTATGAGGTCAGAGTCCAGGGTCAGTCCATGTATAGTCTTTAGGTAGTGGCTTAGTCCCTGGAAGCCCTGGTTGCTTGGCATTGTTGTACATATGGAGTCTTGAGCCCCTTCAAGCTCGTCCATTTCTTTCTCTGATTCCTTCAACGGGGGTCCTATTCTCAGTTCAGTGGTTTGCTGCTGGTATGCGCCTCTGTATTTGCTGTATTCTGGCTGTGTCTCTCAGGAGCGATCTACATCCGGCTCCTGTCGGTCTGCACTTCTTTGCTTCATCCATCTTGTCTAATTGGATGGCTGTATATGCATGGGCCACATGTGGGGCAGACTCTGAATGGGTGTTCCTTCAGTCTCTGTTTTAATCTTTGCCTCTCTCTTCCCTGCCAAGTGTATTCTTGTTCCCCTTTTAAAGAAGGAGTGAACCATTCACATTTTGATCATCTGTCTTGAGTTTCATTTGTTCTAGGCATTTAGGGTAATTCAAGCATTTGGGCTAATAGCCACTTATCAGTGAGTGCATACCATGTATGTCTTTCTGTGTTTGGGTTAGCTCACTCAGGATGATAATTTCCAGTTCCAGCCACTTGCCTATGAATTTCATAAAGTCATTGTTTTTGATAGCTGAGTAATATTCCATTGTGTAGATGTACCACATTTTCTGTATCCATTCCTCTGTTGAAGGGCATCTGGGTTCTTTCCAGCTTCTGGCTATTATAAATAAGGCTGCAATGAACATAGTGGAGCATGTGTCTTTTTTATATGTTGGGGCATCTTTTGGGTATATGCCCAAGAGAGGTATACCTGGATCCTCAGGCAGTTCAATGTCCAATTTTCTGAGGATCCTCCAGACTGATTTCCAGAATGGTTGTACCAGTTTGCAATCCCACCAACAATGGAGGAGTGTTCCTCTTTCTCCACATCCTCGCCAGCATCTGTTGTCCCCTGAGTTTTTGATCTTAGCCATTCTCACTGGTGTGAGGTGAAATCTCAGGGTTGTTTTGATTTGCATTTCCCTTATGACTAAAGATGTTGAACATTTCTTTAGCTGTTTCTCCGCCATTCGGCATTCCTCAGCTGTGAATTCTTTGTTTAGCTCTGAACCCCATTTTTTAATAGGGTTATTTGTTTCCCTGTGGTCTAACTTCTTGAGTTCTTTGTATATTTTGGATATAAGGCCTCTATCTGTTGTAGGATTGGTAAAGATCTTTTCCCAATCTGTTGGTTGCCATTTTGTCCTAACCACAGTGTCCTTTGCCTTACAGAAGCTTTGCAGTTTTATGAGATCCCATTTGTCAATTCTTGATATTAGAGCGTAAGCCATTGGTGTTTTGTTCAGGAAATTTTTTCCAGTGCCCATGTGTTCCAGATGCTTCCCTAGTTTTTCTTCTATTAGTTTGAGTGTGTCTGCTTTGATGTGGAGGTCCTTGATCCACTTGGACTTAGGCTTTGTACAGGGTGATAAGCATGGATTGATCTGCATTCTTCTACATGTTGACCTCCAGTTGAACCAGCACCATTTGCTGAAAATGCTATCTTTTTTCCATTGGATGGTTTTGGCTCCTTTGTCAAAAATCAAGTGACCATATGTGTGTGGGTTCATTTCTGGGTCTTCAATTCTATTCCATTGGTCTATCTGTCTGTCTCTGTACCAATACCATGCAGTTTTTATCACTATTGCTCTGTAATACTGCTTGAGTTCAGGGATAGTGATTCCCCCTGAAGTCCTTTTATTGTTGAGGATAGCTTTAGCTATCCTGGGTTTTTTGTTATTCCAGATGAATTTGCAAATTATTCTGTCTAACTCTTTGAAGAATTGGATTGGTATTTTGATGGGGATTGCATTGAATCTGTAGATTGCTTTTGGTAAAATGGCCATTTTTACTATATTAATCCTGCCAATCCATGAGCATGGGAGATCTTTCCATCTTCTGAGGTCTTCTTCAATTTCCTTCTTCAGTGTCTTGAAGTTCTTATTGTACAGATCATTTACTTGCTTTGTTAAAGTCACTCCGAGGTACTTTATATTATTTGGGTCTATTATGAAGGGTGTCGTTTCCCTAATTTCTTTCTCGGCTTGTTTCTCTTTGACCTCACACAATAATAGTGGGAGATTTCAACACCCCACTCTCATCAATGGACAGATCATGGAAACAGAAATTAAACAGTGATGTCGACAGACTAAGAGAAGTCATGAGTCAAATGGACTTAACGGATATTTATAGAACATTCTATCCTAAAGCAAAAGGATACACCTTCTTCTCAGCTCCTCATGGTGTTTTCTCCAAAATTGACCATATAATTGGTCAAAAAATGGGCCTCAACAGGTACAGAAAGATAGAAATAATCCCATGCGTGCTATCAGACCACCACGGCCTAAAACTGGTCTTCAATAACACTAAGGAAAGAATGCCCACATATACGTGGAAATTGAACAATGCTCTACTCGATGATAACCTGGTCAAGGAAGAAATAAAGAAAGAAATTAAAAACTTTTTAGAATTTAATGGAAATGAAGGTACAACATACCTAAACTTATGGGACACAATGAAAGCTGTGCTAAGAGGAAAACTCATAGCGCTGAGTGCCTGCAGAAAGAAACAGGAAAGAGCACATGTCAGCAGCTTGACAGCACACCTAAAAGCTCTAGAACAAAAAGAAGCAAATACACCCAGGAGGAGTAGAAGGCAGGAAATAATCAAACTCAGAGCTGAAATCAACCAAGTAGAAACAAAAAGGACCATAGAAAGAATCAACAGAACCAAAAGTTGGTTCTTTGAGAAAATCAACAAGATAGATAAACCCTTAGCCAGACTAACGAGAGGACACAGAGAGTGCGTCCAAATTAACAAAATCAGAAATGAAAAGGGAGACATAACAACAGATTCAGAGGAAATTCAAAAAATCATCAGATCTTACTACAAAAACCTATATTCAACAAAACTTGAAAATCTTCAGGAAATGGACAATTTCCTAGACAGATACCAGGTACCGAAGTTAAATCAGGAACAGATAAACCAGTTAAACAACCCCATAACTCCTAAGGAAATAGAAGCAGTCATTAAAGGTCTCCCAACCAAAAAGAGCCCAGGTCCAGACGGGTTTAGTGCAGAATTCTATCAAACCTTCATAGAAGACCTCATACCAATATTATCCAAACTATTCCACAAAATTGAAACAGATGGATCACTACCGAATACCTTCTACGAAGCCACAATTACTCTTATACCTAAACCACACAAAGACACAACAAAGAAAGAGAAGTTCAGACCAATTTACCTTATGAATATCGATGCAAAAATACTCAACAAAATTCTGGCAAACCGAATCCAAGAGCACATCAAAACAATCATCCACCATGATCAAGTAGGCTTCATCCCAGGCATGCAGGGATGGTTTAATATACGGAAAACCATCAACGTGATCCATTATATAAACAAACTTAAAGAACAAAACCACATGATCATTTCATTAGATGCTGAGAAAGCATTTGACAAAATTCAACACCCCTTCATGAAAAAATTCCTGGAAAGAATAGGAATTCAAGGCCCATACCTGAACATGGTAAAAGCCATATACAGCAAACCAGTTGCTAACATTAAACTAAATGGAGAGAAACTTGAAGCAATCCCACTAAAATCAGGGACTAGACAAGGCTGCCCACTCTCTCCCTACTTATTCAATATAGTTCTTGAAGTTCTAGCCAGAGCAATCAGACAACAAAAGGATGTCAAGGGGATACAGATCGGAAAAGAAGTCAAAATATCACTATTTGCAGATGATATGATAGTATATTTAAGTGATCCCAAAAGTTCCACCAGAGAACTACTAAAGCTGATAATCAACTTCAGCAAAGTGGCTGGGTATAAAATTAGCTCAAATAAATCAGTTGCCTTCCTCTATACAAAAGAGAAACAAGCCGAGAAAGAAATTAGGGAAATATAGATCTCTTTACATTTCTTCTATCTGTAGTTCGACAGTTGGACCAGGACCATTTGTTTAAGATACTTTTTCCCCCTTCTGTTGTATGGTTTGGCCTCTTTTTCAAAAACTCAAGTGTCCATAGGTATCTATATTTATTTCTGTCTGTTTCTGTACCAATATCAGGTAGGTTTTTTTGTCTCTATTGCTCAATGCTTCATCTTAAGATGAGGAATCATGATTCTGCCAAATGTCCTTTTGCTATTTAGG
Source organism: Rattus norvegicus (assembly GCF_021556685.1). Lineage (NCBI taxonomy): Eukaryota > Metazoa > Chordata > Mammalia > Rodentia > Muridae > Rattus > Rattus norvegicus. The sequence continues at coordinate 20,392,832 of NC_141546.1, read as the reverse complement.
ATTGTTTTGGAGGTCCTGGAGTTTCCCTTTGACCACATGAAAACAAGAATGGCTCTTTCCAGTTCTATATAAACTGTGTTAGAACTCTGATATGGATTGCATTAAATTTGTAGATTGTTTTGGTAAGATAGCCATATGTTAATTCTTCTGTTCCATGATCATGGATGATCTTTTCATCTTCAAATAGCTTCTTCAATATCTTTCTTTAGGGACTTGAATTTCTCATTGTATAGATCATTTAATTGCTTGGTTAGAGTTAAACCAAGATATTTTACCTTATTTGTTCTATCGTGAATGGTGTTCTTTCCTTAATTTTTTTTTGTCTGTTGTCATCTGTATGAAAGGATGGCTACTTATTTCTTTGATTACATTTTATAATTAGCCACTTTGCTGAAGTTGTTTATTAGCTGTAGATAGTACTCTGGTAGGATTTTGGGGATCACTTGTATATATTATCGTATCATTCATTAGTAGTCATACCTTGACTTCATTAGTTCCAATAAGTATTCTCTTCATCTCTTTTGTTGTCTCATTGCTCTAGGTAGAAGTTTAATTACAGTATTAGATAGATAGATAGATAGATAGATAGATAGATAGATAGATAGATAGAAAGTAACCTTGTCATGTCCCTAATTTTAGTGAAATTGCTTCAATTTCCCTCCATTTAATTTGAAATTGGCTATTAGTTTGCTGCATATTGTTGTTATTGTGTTTAGGTATGTGCCTGGAACCCATGCACTTTCCACGATTTTCAATACAAAGGGGGTGTTGGATATTTCTCAAGGGCTTTTTTTAGCATGTAATGACATGTTTATACATTTTTGTCTTTTAGTATGTTTATGTAGTGGATTGATGGATTTTTGTATATTGAACCATTGCTTCATCACTGGGATGAAACCTCCTTCACCATGGTGAATGATGTTTTTGATGGGTTGTCAGATTTAGCTTGCCAGAATTTATTGACTATTTTTGTGTTGAAATTGATAAGCAAATTTGTTCTTAAATTCTGTTTTGTTTTGTTTTGTTTTGTTGAGTCTTTGTGTAATTTAGATAACAGGATATCTGTGGTCTCATAGAATGAATTAGGCAGTGTTCCTTTTGTTTATATTTTGTGGAATAGTTTGAAGAGAATTGGCATGTAATGGGTTTGGCATAATGCTGCTTTAATTCTAATATTAATTTGGGTTCCAAAAATTGTTTGCAAGAGAGAGTCCATTCATAAGAGACTGAAGGAACCTGACCCCAGTTAATTCTGATTGGTAAACAAAGATATCAGCAGTGAGTAACTAGGGAGAAGAGACATAGATGAGGCTTAGAATACCTGGGATTGGGACTGAGAGGAGGAGAAAGGAGAAGGAGCTCAGTCATGCCAAAAGAGTATGGACGAGAAGAGAAACAACATGCCTGGAAAGAGTGCAGAACATAGAGATGTAGCTGCCATGTGAAGAAGATGGGAGAGCTTGATGCAGAGCACAGCCTAGATGGGAAGTCCTCTTGATCCAGAGCAGCCAAGATAGAAAATAGAATTAGTAAGTAATGAGTCAGGATTAACCACATGGCGTTTAGGCAGTGGCACAACTATTGAGTGGTTTAAAGCATTTCAAAATGTAAAGGTTACGTGTATATCTTTCATTAAGTAATGCAACCAATTGAGATGGGTAGTAAACTCACTGCTGGGAATTATTTTTTAAATATTTAATTCAACATAGAAATTAAATTTTCTTTGCAGTTCTGGTAGAATTTCTACAATAAAACCATCTCTCCTGGGCTTTTTTAAGTTAGGATACTTTTAGTGTCTGCTTCCATTTCCTTAGGTGTTATGGGACTCTTTACGTTATTTAATTGATCTTGATTTAACTTTGGCATGTTGTATCTGTTTACAAAGGCATCAATTTCATTTAGATTTTTCCAGTTTTGTGGAGTAAAGGCTGTTAATGTAAGACCTAATTAATTTTTTATTTCCTTAGTTTCTACTGATACCTTTCTTTTAATTTATGATTCCACTAATTTGGATACTGTCTCTGTGACTTTTAGTTAGTTTGGCCATGCGTTTATTTCTCTGGTTGTTTATCTCAAAGAACCAGCTCTTGTTTATAAATATGTTGTATAGTTCTCTTTCTTTCTAATTGATTGATTTCATCCCTGAGTTTGAGTATTTCCTGCCATTCAAGCCTTAGTTGTGTATTCGCTGCTTTCTGTTCTAGAGTTTTGAGGTGTACTGTTAAGTTGCTAGAATAAGATCTCTCTAATTCTTTATGCATGCACTTATTATCATGAATTGTCCTCTTGGCATTGCTTTCATTGTATCCCATAACTTTTGGTGTAATATGCCTTCAATTTCGTTGAATTGTAGAAAGTCTTTAATTTGTTTTTTTATTGGATATTTTTTATTAACATTGCAAATGTTATCATCTTTGGTGGTTTCCCATTCAAACACCATATCCCATCCCTCTCCCATTTCTTCTATGAGGGTGTTACCTCAGCCCCTTCCTGCCTCCCTGTCTTGATTTTCCCCTACACTTGGGGCCCAGCCTTAGCAGGACCAAGAGCTTCTCCTCCCATAGGTGACCAACTAGGCCCTCCTTTGTTACCTATGCTGATGGAGATATGTGTCTATCCATGTGTACAGTTGAGTGATTGTTTAGCCCCTGTGTAGCTCTAGTTTTTTGGTATTGTTCCTATGTGGTTGCAAGCCCCTTCAGCTCATTCAATCCTTTCTCTAACTGCTCCAATTGGGAATCCATTCTCAGTTCAGTGGTGGGAACCTAGCATTCGCTTCTATATTTGTCATGTTTTGGCAGAACCTCTCAGGAGACAGCTATCTCAGGCTCCTGTCAGCATGCATTTATTGGCATCAGCAATATTGTCTGGGTTTGGTGGCTCTGTGTATATGGGCTGGATCTCCAGGTGACACAGGCTCTGAATGGCCATTCCTACAGTTTCTGCTTCAAAGTTTGTCTCCATACCTTCTCCTATGAATATTTTTGTTCCCCCTTTTAAGAATGGCTGAAGTGTCTGCACTTGGTCCTTCTTAACCTTCATTTGCTAATATCTTGGGTAATTAAAGCTTTTGGCCTAATAGCTACATAACAGTGAATGCATACCATGTGGGGTTTTGTTTTGTTTTGTTTTGTTTGTTTGTTTGTTTTTGTTGTTGTTGCTGTTTGTTTTATTTTGTGAATGGGTTACCTCACTCAGGATAATATTTTCTAGTTCCATCTATTTACTTAAGAATTTCATGAAGTCATTGCTTGTAATAGCTGAGCAATACATTGTGTTATTGTTAAAATGCAGCATTAATACATGGTTTCTGGTAGAATGAAAGGGATTATTTCCAACTTATTGTAACTGTTGAGACTTGGCTGGTACTTGGTTATTTGGTCAATTTTGTAGAAAGTTCTTTGAGGTACTGAGAAGTAGTTATATTCTTTTGTTTTAGAGTGAAAGGTTCTGTAGATATCTGTTAAATATTTTTTATTCTGAACATCTGCTAAGTTCATTGTTTCTCTGTCTATTTTCTGGTTTGTTGAAAGAGGGTATTGAAGCCTCTCACTATTATTGTGTGTGGTTCAACATGTGATCTGAACTTTATTAAAGTTTCTTTTACAAATGCCCTTGCATATGGGACACAGATATTCAGAATTGAGATGTCTACTTGGTAATGTTTTCCTTCAATGAGTATGAGGTGACTTTACCTGTCTCTTTTGATAAATTTTGGTAGAAAATTTATTTTACTAGACATTAATTAGGATGACTACTCTATTTTCTACTTTGCTCCATTTGCTTGGAAAACCTTCCAGCTCTTTACTCTGAGATATTGTCTACTGTTTTTGAGGTATGTTTCCTGTATGCAGTCAAAAGATGATTCCTGTTTATTTATCCAGCTAGCTAACCTGTGTATTTTTACTGGTGATTTGAGATCACTGATATTGAAACATATTAATGACCAATGCTTTGTATTTCCTGTTATTTTGTTGTTGGATATATTTCTTTCTCTCTTTCTCTCTCAGTGTGCATGAGTTCTTTCTTCTTTGTATTTTACCATGATAATTTCTTTTGTTTCTTTGGGGTAGTTGCCCTCCTGTTATCAGAGATTTCCTTTTAGCATCATTTATAGTACTGAATTAGTAGAAATATATTGTATAAATTTTGTCTTATCATGATATATCTTGTTTTCTCCATCTATGCTTAGAAATTTGCTTATTATATTAGTCTGGATTGACATCTATGGTCTCTTAACATCCTCAAGACACCTGTCCAGGATCTTCTAGATTTTATAGTCTATGTTGGGAAACCAGGTATAATTTTGGTTGGTTTACCTTTATGTTACTTGGCATTTTCCCTTGCAGTTTTTAATATTCTCCCTTTGTTATCTATATTCAGTGTTCATTTGATTATTATAGGCAGGCAGATTTTTTTCATAGCCTAATCTATTTTGGGGACTGGATGCTTCTTGTACATGTATTATCATCTCTTTCTTTTTTAGGTTAGGCAAATTTTCTTCTATGATTTTGCCGATGTTTTCTGCTCTTTTGGCTAAGGAATCTTCATTCTCTCCTATTCCAATTATTCATAGATTTCCTCTTTTCATAGTGTTCCAAATTTCATGGATTTTTAATGTTAGAAAAATTTTACGTTTGGCATTTTCATTGATCAATGCATCCATTTTTTCTATGATATCTTCTATGCCTGTAATTTTCTTTTTTATCTCTTGTATTTTGTGGTGATGTTCTCTTTACTAGGTTGTCCATCTTCAGGGTTGCCTCCATTTTTGTGTTCTTTGTTGCTTCTATTTTTAGACTCCAGATGATTTTATTCAATTACTTTTCCTGCTTGATTGTATTTTCCAGTATTTTCTAAGAGATTTTTTTTTTGGTTTCTTGTTTAAAAGGTTCTACACATTTGATTGTGCTTTTCTTGTATTTTTAAGGGAATTATTTATGTCCTTTTTAAAGGCTTTTTATCGTCTTTATGAAATTATATTGAAGGTCACAATTTGCTCATTGTTTAGGGTGGTAGTTGGCCTGATTGAACTGCCTTAGAGCAAACCTCTCAGAAGGTAGGTAGATCTGTATGACTCCAGTTTGTGCAGGCCTCGTGGGAGGCAGTCAGGGTAGTGGCATGCTGTGCTGATCTGCAATTGCTACACTTCTAGATTCAGTTCAGATGAAAGGTGGAACTATGGCCAGATGGACAGATCCCTTGGCTTCTAGGCTTGCTGGGGTCCCCACAAGGCTGGGGTTGAAGAAATTGGGATGGCAGACTATCAGTATGAGTCTCATTTGTTAGTGCTATCCTGTTTGATAGCAGGTAGATGTATGAGGTGGGGTGCATTGTGCTGCTTTGTGACTGTTTCTGGTATGTAATCTTCATTGTAATATGAATCAGTGACAAAGTCAATAGGCTTTAATTATTTTTTAGTGTAAGCTGATACATTTGATTGGGACATGATACATATGATTCAATATTCCTTTTATTATTAATACTTCTAAACCTTTCCAAGTTTTGTTACTTATATTCTTTTCTATATTTCAAAATGTGTAAGATTACTAGTTTTATTTATAATGATACATGAAAATTAATTATTTACTGAAAACACTAAGAAAATATGGTTGAGAGATTCAAGGGAAACCCAAGTTTCTAAAGCAGGCTGATGAGAACACAGACTATATTCCCGAACTCTCATTCTGTAATTTGGATGCGTGTCTTCACTTTAAAAACACAGTTATTGGACATTGTTAAGATAAACACAGAGAGATTCATTCTCTCCTCTGATATTTTTTGGAAATTTGGAGCAATTGAGAACATTATACTGAAACTAATTCAATAATTGTATTTTGTAGACTTAAATTCCATGCAGCTGAAGGTTCCAATACAGTCAGAAAGGAATTTATTCTCTAAATATCTCTAAATACACCTAAAATGTAGGTTGAATTTTCAAGTCTTTTATTTTTCATACATTCTAAAGCTTCTACTTTAATAGGAAATAATTAACTACTGTCTTATAGGTGATTATGTATATATATGTATATATATATACATATATATATATATGTTTATGATCAATATAAAACATAGTACCTCCTGACAGTAGAATATATGATTTTATAGTTGCTTTACCAAAAAAAGATTGGCAGAATAAAAAGTTTGCTGGAGGAGGCAAAGCTTAGAATAGGGACTGAAGGAACCTACACTTCAAGATCATCAAGAACTTGTCAATACCCATTTTAAGAGTGAAATAAGCTCAGTTCTCTTCCTTAAATAGTATAAAATGCCCAAGAGAGGTATAGCTTGGTCCTCAGGTAGGTTCCCAACATATAACAAAGACACATGCTCCACTATGTTCATAGCAGCCTTATTTATAATAGCCAGAAGCTGGAAAGAACCCAGATGCCCTTCAACAAAGAAATGGATACAGAAAATGTGGTACATCTACACAACAAAATATTACTCAGCTATCAAAAACAATGACTTTATGAAATCCAGAGGCAAATGGATGGAACTGGAAAATATCATCCTGAGTGAGGTAACCCAATCAAAGAAAAACACACATGATATGCACTCATTGATAAGTGGATATTAGTCCAAATGCTCGAATTACCCTAGACACATAGAACACATGAAACTCAAGAAGGATGACCAAAATGCAAATGCTTCACTTCTTTTTTAAAAAGGGAACAAGAATACCCTTGGGAGGGAATAGGGAGGCAAAGCTTAGAATAGAGACTGAAGGAACACTCATTCAGAGCCGGCCCCACATGTGGCCCATACATATACAGCCACCAAACTAGATAAGATGGATGAAGCCAAGAAGTGCAGGCTGACAGGATCCGGTTGTAGATCTCTCCTGAGAGACACAGCCAGAATATGGCAAATACATAGGCGAATGCCAGCAAGAAACCACTGAACTGAGAACGGGACCCCCATTGAAGGAATCAGAGAAAGGCCTGAAAGAGCTTGAAGGGTCTTTAGACCCAATATGAACAACAATGCCAACCTGGAACTAAGCCACTACCCAAAGACTATACATGGACTGCCCCTGAGCTCCAACAGCATAGGTAGCAATGAATAGCCTAGTAAGAGCACCAATGGAAGTGGAAGCCCTTGGTCCTGACAAGGCTGAGCCCCCAATGAATGTGATTGTTGGGGGGAGGGTGGTAATGGCGGGAGGATGGGGAGGGCAACACCAATATAGAAGCAGAGGGTGAGGGGTTAGGGGGATGTTGGCCCTGAAACCGGGGAAGGGAATAACAATTGAAATGTAAATAAGAAATACCCAAGTTAATAAAGATGGAGGAAAAAAATAGTATACAATGATGCTGAAGATCATAACAGAAGAAAGGTTAAGCAAATCATAAATAGATGAGTATTAAGCTACATACTTTAAATAAGGATCAAGGCAGGGCAACGAAATACTAGGAATTAGCTAGAAAAAACTGGTAGGCAAACAGAAAACAAAGGCCAACTGCATTAAAGAGTGCAGCAAAACCAGATGAGGTGTACAATTCATAGACAAGAACATCTACAAGATAAATAAAACAAACAGGGCATGCTATCTAGGCTCCAAACCAGCAAAAGGAAAGAAGTATTACGTAATCCTTGGAGACATACAAGAATACAATACACAATCATTAACTACCCTCAGTACTTTGTGTGGTAGATTGCTGAATTTTTCCTTTGATATAAATTTTGCATTCTTTCTTTTTTATTCATTTGTAAGTGTTTCATACATCATATTTTTATCATATGAATGTACCTCAACTCTTCTCTAATGCATTCTGCCTTCCATACTCACTCAATGTAGCATCCATTTTACTTTTAAATCTTTCAAGGCCAATTTAGATGGTCCAAATATTTTTTGGCATGTGTGATCCTTTGCTGGATTATTAGCAACTTAATAAAGGCTACACTCTTACAGAAAATTCTCTCTCACTCTCTCAGCAGCTAACATTTACAGTAGTTCCATGGGGTAAGATTGTGTTCCAAATTCTGTGTTCCATGCGAGGATTTGCTATGGTTTGTCATTGTCCAAATTTTATTCAGATTGTCTCAATTTCTGTGAGTTCTTATGTGCAGATGCCTTTATGTGCCCCGAAGACAGGAGTTTCCTAGAACTCTCTGCCTTCTCTGTCTCTTACATTTTTTCTCTCCTTCTTCCACAATGATGCATAAGCTGTGAGAAATGAGTATGTTATAGTTGCTGGTAAAGATGCTGCTTTCCAGGCAAAACATTTTTAGCCTTTTTTTCAACAGCTTGGCCAGTTGTAGAGTGTTATGATAATCACCATCTACTGTAAACAGAAGCTTCACAAATGAGGCTTGAGAGACATGTTAATATGGGAATAACAATAAATCATCCTGAATTGGCTTAACACTATGTCTATTTAGCAACATAATTGAAGTAATTTATCTCACATGGCCTATTGGGAACTGTCTAGTAATAGATTCTTAGAGTAACAATGGAAGCAATATATGTTTCATCTTGTGGAGTGACACTTAAGTGCAATCAGAAAACAGTTATCCTTTCACTCACATCATTCCTGCAACACTTGAAGCATCCCAGCTCATCTGAATTCAACTATCTTGGTTTTATATATAAGTGAGATCATTTTGTATCTACCCTCTCGTGCCTGACTCACTTTTCTCTATACAATCTCCACCAGAATAATCTATGTCATACCTAAATAACACATCTTTTTTGAAGGCTAACAATGTTATATTATATTCTATTACATTTATAGACAACAATTTTTTAGCCATTTATCAGTGGTTCTTTCAAAATCTTAGCCACTGTGAATAATGATGCAGTCAGCAGTCAAGTTCAGACAACTCTCAGTGCTATTACATTTATTTCTCTGGGATGTGAACCAAGCAAAACCCTATGGAATCACATCATAACTCCACTACATTTTGAGGAATTTTTAGACTGTTTGGCTTTATAATCTATGGCTATGTTTATTTATTTCACGTAATATGTAAGTATGTGCATTAAATGTATGTTACAATACGTCAGTCTGTAGTGATGAATAAAATGGAAGCATGTTAATTGCTTTCAGAGTGATTCTCATTATCTTTCAAAGAGCCCTTCCTTGCTCTTGCTCTAGGTGATTTTGGAAACACCTGAGCATGAAGTGTTTTGGAGTAGTTCCTGAGCATTACATTGATTCACATTTATTATCTACAATGCAGTTAATAATGTATATCTGAAAGAATCTACCCCATGATGTCATTTTGCAGCAAAGAATAAATGGAAAGAGGTTTTACAGAGTGTTTAATACTATTTGTCATAGTAACAATCTGGCTCTTTCTTTTTTTTAATTTTTTTGATTAACATAATTATAACATTTGTCTCTTCATTCTCTTCCTTTCAGAATTTCTCTTAATACCCTCCTTGATCTCTCTCAAATCCATAGACTTCTTTTACATCAATTGTTTTTACTTGTACATATGTATGTGTATATGTATATATGCATATACATATATATTCCTAAATATAAACTGCTCATTTTATATAGTGTTACTTTTATATATATTTTCAAGGATGAATATTAGGTATAGAATAACTAATTACTGTGTCCTTTCCCAGAGAAGATTGTGTCTCTCAGTTTCAGCACTCCTTAAGTGCTATAGTTTTTTGTATATGCAAAATTGAAGCTCCATGTGTTTTCCTTCTTCCACTTTCATATCTATATTTGTTGTCTTTCTGTAGTTATGCTTAGGCATAACTTCAGACACATAACTTCATAAACATGCTTAGGCAGTTTATAACTTCAGACACTATGAGAAGACAGATTACCACAACAAACACCCTGATCCTCTGTCTCTTACAATCTTCCTGTCCTTTCAACCACAATGAGTGTCAGATCCCATTGTACATATAGCCATTGTGACTGGGAGCCACAGTTCTCTATTTTGATCAGTTGAGTGTTTTTTGGTGAGTTCTATCGTCTTCCAAGAGAAGAGTTTCCCTAAGAAATGTTCAAGATTAAATCCTTGCTTGTAAACTTTACATATTAAGTTCATGTATCCATTTATTTTATAAATAAAGTGGAATCACCATTCTTTATTTCATCCAATGCAAAGGGTGAAAATAGGAGGACAGCCTAATGTTCTGTTATCTTAACTTGCATTCCCAGGGAACTACATTTTTGTTTGCTTCAATTTCCAAGAGCCCTGAGAAAATACAACTCTCTTTTTGCCCTCAAATGGATATTATTGAATGCTATGTCTGTCCCTATCCATCTAATCCATTGGGAAATATACTAGACATCAATAATCTCATATTAAGAGGTGAGGTTGTGGGCTAGAGGCCAGAGCTTGGATCCCAGAAGCCATTATGGGTGGTTTGCAAATGTTTGTGATTCCAGTGTGAAGACTTGATGACCACACTGTTTTGTACCAGTGGTAATTCAAAAAAGTGTACATACACAATACAAACAAACAGATATACATAAACACAAAATAAATTTTAAAAAGAAGATTTTTATTATCAAGGTTATAGAGCATCTGTGAGACATAAAGTAGAAACATACTCAGAACATATTGCACTGTGCTTATAAGAAAACAATACTTGCAATGCAATGAATGTTCCAAAGCAATAAAGGCATATCCCAATGCTTAAATACTGGACCTAATTCTATACCTATAGTATAGTTTGAATTCCCCAGTCTTAAGTGTTGTTATTATTTAATAAGTATAGAAAAATCACTGAAAACAAAAAAAAATCTATCTAATTCCTGATTTGTACTAGAGCATTTGAATGTGTGAAATTCATAAAAGAGCCATGTTTAATGTTAGGCTTTTGCCTATTATGTTTGAGGTTTTGCATGAAATAGCAAGAAATGATGGTGTATGCTATAATCTCAATACATAGATGGATGATTCATGAGATCAGTCTTGGTCATAAAATGAGTTCCAGGTTAGTGTAAGATAAAACAAGAGATTAAATAAAATAAAATAAAAATAAAAGAGAAGTAAAATAACGTATGTAAATATGTTTTTGTTTTTATATACTTATAATTTTCACTTCTTTTGGCAGTAATAACTGGTGCTACCACTGTTTAACCAATGTGGAGTTTTCTCAAAAACTAAAATAGAACCATATAGCAGAATTTTAAAGCTTCTGGCTATTTGCCCAAAGGAATTTCTGCCCTAGGACAGATAAACCTGTACATCTGTGTTCCCTGCTGCTTTATTCAAATCTAGGAGATTGAATCATTTTATAGAATCTGTCAATCAATTGATGGATGTATAATAAAAATGATGGGTATATGAGCATATTTTCCAGATGATATGAAAATAATAGTATAAAATATGCAGGTAAATAAATGGACCTGTAAATTCTTATACAGAGTGAGTTAAACCAGGTGCAGGAAGTCAAACACCATATGTTCTCTTATGAAGATCTTAGATTTGCAGTTTTAGATTCTGTATTTAAGTTGAACGGAGCAAATATTGAGATTAGAAAGCATGGAAATGGCCATGAAAGGAGTTGGGATGTGTCTATATTGGCAGTATGATTAAAAAAATGGGACATAAATGTGAAAGATAATCAAATAATCCTATTAAAAATGGGGTACAGAGTAAAACAGAGAATTCTCAACTGAGGAATGCACAATGGCTGAGAAATACCTAAAGAAAGATACATCTTTAGTCATCAGGGAAATGCACATCAAAACAACACTGAGATACCACAACACACCAGTCAGAAGGGCTAAGATAAAAAAACTCAGGTGACAGTAGATGCTGGAGAGGATGTGAAGAAATAGGAACACTCCTCCATTGTTGGTGGGGTTGCATGCTAGTACAACCACTCTAGAAACCAGTCTGGCAGTTTCTCAGAAAATTGGACATAGTAGTAGCTGAATACCCAGCTATACCATTCCTCGGCATATACCCAGAAGATGTTCCAGCATATAACAAGGGCACATGCTCCACTATGTTCATAGCAGCCTTATTTATAAAAACCGGAAACGGGAAAGAAAGCATATGTCCTTCAACCGAGGAATAGATACAGAATTCCAAATAGGTTGGACCAGAAAAGAAACATTCTGTCATGTAATCAAAATATCAAATCCACAATACAAGGAAAGAATATTAAAAGCAGTAAGGGAAAAAGTCCAGTAATATATAGAGGCAGACCTATCAGAATTACACCAGATTTCTCAACAGAGACTATGAAATCCAGAAGATCCTGGAGAGATGTCATACAGAACCTAAAAGAACAAAAACACCAGCCCAGGCTAGTATGCCCAACAAAACTCTCATTACTATAGATGCAGAAACCAAGTTTTCTATGACAAAACCAAATTTGCACACAATATTTTCACAAGTCCAGCAATACAAAAGATAACAGGTGTAAAACTCCAACACAAGGAGGAAAACTACACCATAGAAAAAGCAAGAAATTAGGCGTTTTTCAACAAATCCAAATGAAGATAGCCACACAAACATATTTCCATCTTTAACAACAAAAATAACAGGAAGCAAGAAATACTTTTCCTTAACGTCTCTTAACATCACTGGATTCAATTCACTAATAAAAAGGAATAAATTAGCTGACTGGATATTTAAAGATGACCCAGCATTTTGCTGCATACAAGAAGCATAACTCAGTGTCAAAGACAGACACTATCAAGAAAAAAGGGCTGGGAAAAAAATTTCCAAGCAAATGGTCCCAAGAAATGAGCTGAATTAAGATTGAAATATTAAATAAATTTGACTTTTAACAAAAAGTTTTCAGACATAAAGATAAAGAAAAACACTTCATACTCATCAAAGAAAAAATCTACCGAGGTTAACTCTCAGTTCTGAAAACCTAAGTTCCATATGCAAGTGTTCCCACGTGCATAAACGAAACTTTGCCAAAGCCAAAAGCACAGAGTGCAATTCATAATATAATAGTGAAAGACTTCAACATGCCACTCTCAGTTATCGACATACCATGCAATCAGAAACACAATAGAGACACAGTGAAACTAATAGAAGTTATGAACCAAGTGGATTTAACATAACTATAGAACATTTCGTCCCTAGACAAAATAATATACCTTTTTCTCAGCACCACATGATACCTTCTCCCAAATTACAAAACAAGCCTCAACATATACAAAAAGATTGAAATATCCCATGCATCCTTTCAGATCACCAAGGACTATGAGTGGTCTTCTATAAAAACCAAACCAACAGAAAGTCCAAATACATATGTAAGCTAAACAATTTTCTAGACAAACAACAAGTACCAAAGTTAAGTCAGAATCATATAAAGCATCTAAACAATTCCATAACCCCTAAAGAAGTTGAACCAGTCATTAAAATCTCCAAAAACAAATAAACAAAAAACCAAACAAAAACAATAACAAAACAAAACAAAAAATGGTACAGGACCAGATGGATTTAGTGCAAAATTCTATCAGACATTCACAGAAGACCTAATACCAACACTCTTCAAACTATTCCATGAAATAGAAACAAAAAGAACACTACTCAATTCATTCTCTGAAGCCATAATTGCATTTATAACGAAAACACACAAATACCCAACAAAGAAAAAATATCTGACCAACTCCCGTTATGAATATCGATGCAAAATAATCAATAAAACTCTCACAAATTGAATCCAAGAACACATCAAAAGATCATCCATCATGATCAAGTAGGTTTTATCCCAGGGATGCAGAGATGTTTCAATATATGAAAATCCATCAATGCAATCCAATATATAAACAAACTGACAGAAAAAAGAACACATGATCATCTCATTAGAGGAAGAGAAAGCATTGGACAAATTCAATTCTGCTTCATGTAAATGTCTTGAAAAGATAAGGAATTCGAGGCTCATATCTAAACATAATAAAACACTATATAACCAATGAGTAGGCAACATCAAACTAAATGGAAAGAAACATCAAGCAATCCCTCTAAAATCAGGGACTAGACAAGCCTGCCCACTCTCTTTTTATCTATTCAATATACTACTACTTGAATTCCTAGCCAGAGCAATTAAACAACAAACTGAAATAAAAAAGAAACAAATTTAACAGGAAAAAGTCAAAGTATCACTATGTGCAAATGATATGATAGTATAGTTATATGACTATCAAAAATTTTACCAGAAAAGTCCTAAACCTGATAAACAACTTCAGCAAATTGGCTGAATATAAAGTTAACTCAAACAAATCAGCAGCCTTCCTGTACTCGAACGATAAACATGCTGAGAAAGAAATTAGAGAAACACCCTTCACAATGTTCACAAATAATAGAAAATACCTTAGTGTGACTCTAACCAAGCAAGATAAAGATCTGGATGAAAGAACTTCAAGTCTTGCAAGAAAGAAATTGAAGCTCTCAGAAAATGGAAAGATCACCCATGCTCACAGATTGGCAGGATTAATATAGTAAAAATGGCAATCTTGCTGAAAGCAACCTACAGATTCGTTGCCATCCCCAATTCAATGCTATCCAAATTCCAACTCATTTCTTCATAGAGTTAGAAAGAGTAATTTGTACATCCATGTGGATTAAAAAACACCGAGAACAGTGAAAACTATCCTCATCAATAAAATAACATTTAAGGGAATCACCATCCCTAACCTCAAGCTCTATTACTGAGCAATCATGATAAAAACTGTATGGTATTGGTACAGAGACAGGGAGGTAGATCAGTGGAATAGAACCAAAGACCCAGAAATGAACCCACAAACCTATAGTCTCTTGATCTTCGGCACAGGAGCTAAAACCATCCCGTGGGAAAAAAGACAGCATTTTCAATTAATGGTGATGGTTGAACTGATGGTCAGCATGTAGAAGAATGCATATTGATCCATTCTTATCTCCTTGTACAAAGCTCAAATCCAATTGGATCAAGAAACTACACATAAAACCAGATACACTGAAATTCATAGAACAGAAAGTGGGGAAGTGCCTTGCACACATGGGCACAGGAGAATAGTTCCTAAACAGAACACTAATGGCTTTTGCTCTAAGATCAAAAATCAACAAATGGGACCTTGTAAAACTGAAAAGCTTCTG
Organism: Rattus norvegicus; assembly: GCF_021556685.1. Lineage (NCBI taxonomy): Eukaryota > Metazoa > Chordata > Mammalia > Rodentia > Muridae > Rattus > Rattus norvegicus. The sequence continues at coordinate 20,377,802 of NC_141546.1, read as the reverse complement.
TACGGCAAAGGAACTGTCAATAGGACAAAAGGCAACCAATATAATGGTGTAAGAGCTTTCCCATTCCTACATCCAATAAAAGGCTAATGGCTAATATATATATATATATATATATATATATATATATATATATATATATATATATATATACACACACACACACACACACACACACACACACACACACACACACACACACACACACACAAAGAGCTCAAGTTAGACTCCAGAGAATGAAACGGAGTTCATAGCTAAATAGAGAATTCTAAACTGAGCAATACTGAATGACCGAGAAGCATCTAAAGAAATGTTTAACATCCTTAATCATCAGGGAAAACAACCCTGAGATTCTACCTTACACCAGTCAATATGGCTGGTCAAAAGCAGAGGTGACAGTAAATACTGGTGAATGAGTGGATAAATAGGAACACTCCTCCATTGTTAGTGGGAATGCAAACTGGTTCAACTACTCTGGAAATCAGTCTAGAGGTTCCTCAGAGAATGGGACATAATACTACCTGAGGAACCAGCTATATCATTCCTGGGCCTATACCAAAAAGATGCTCCAACATATAACAAGGAGACATGCACCAGTATATTAATAGTAACCTTATTCATAATAACCAGAACCTGGAAAGAATCTGGATTACCTTCAACACAAAAACAGATACAGAAATTAGGATATACTGACACAGTGGAGTACAAACCAGCTATTAAAAACAATAATGGCTCTCAAACCATGGGGGAGAGAAAGCTGATCACCCAGACGTGTGGGCAATTCCGAGACTGCAGGTCAGGCGAGACCGCCACTTCTGCCCACCTTTGCCCACATCCCTGACCCAAGAGGGAATTGAATAGGGCCTCTGGGGACACGAAGATAAGGGCAGTCAATCTGCAGGAGCCCTGCCATCCAGACTGTTCCCGGACATGAACAGACTGGGACAAACAGCTCCCTGGACCCAAATTCTATGGGAGGAAGAGCTAGACCTTCAGAGGAGCAGAAATGCCTGGGAAAACAGAGAAGACTATTCTCTGCCCACATTTCTGACTCTAGAGGAAAACACCTAGTGACATCAGGGTCCCCTTCGCACAGGGACCCAGAAGTAGGGGCAGGTCCTTTTGGTTGCTGCCCTCATAGTGAGCTGAAACTCAGCCCTGAGGAGCGACTTCAGGCCTGAGACGAAAGGTAGGGCCAACTTTTCTGCTCCAAGTGACCTGCCTGGTGGACTCAGCACACACAAAGGCAAAATTCCTCTGGGACCAGACACTTTCGGTTTCTAGCTGGTGTCCAAACCTCACTGATCGCTGACCCCGGCCCACAGCTTTCTATTCTCAAACGCTGGGAGAAAGAGAGGTGATCACCCAGACGTGGGGGCACTCCTGAGACTGTAGGGCAGGGGAGATGGCCATTTATGCCCACCTTTGCCCACATCCCTGGCCAAGAAGAAACTATATAGGGCCTCTGGGGACAGGAAAATAGGGACAGTCAAATCTTGTGGGAGGGAGAGCTAGAACTTCAGAGGGGAAGACACACCTGGGAAACCAGAGGACAGTGCTCTCTGCCCATATTTCTGACTCTAGAGGAAAACACCTAGTGCTATCAGGGCCCCCTGCACACAGGGAACTGGAAGTAGGGGCAGGCCCTTCTGGTTGCTGCCCTTATGGAGAATTGAAAGCCAGTGGACAGGAATGACTATACGGCTGAAGGAGAACACTCTGTTCCCATAACTGGCTGAAAGAAAAGAGAAAAAGAGGTCTTCAGCACCCCTGACACAGAGGACTAGAGGATGATCAAGCCACTGTCAGAAATAGCAAAACAAGGTAACACTAGATACAACCTGATGGCGAGAGGCAAGCACAGGAACTCAAGAAACAGCAACCAAGACTACATGACATCATCAGAGCCCAATTCTCCCACCAAAGCAAGCACTGACTAACCAAACACACCAGAAAAGCAAGATCGAGATTTAAAATCACATTTGATCATGATGATGGAGGACTTTAAGAAAGACATAAAGAACTCCCTTAGAGAAATGCAGAAAAAAATTAGAAGCCCTTAGAGAGGTAAGACAAAAATCCCTGAAAGAATTACACAAAAACACAATCAAACAAGTGAAGGAATTGAAAATGGAAATAGAAACAATAAAGAAAGCAAAAAGGGAGACAACCTTGGATATAGAAAACCAAAGGAAGAGACAAGGAGCCATAGATACAAACATTACCAACAAAATACAAGAGACAGAAGAGAGAATCTAAGTAGCAGAAGATTCCAGAGAAATCATCAACACAACTGTCAAAGATAATGTAAAACAGAAGAAGATACTGGCCCAAAACATACAGGAAATCAAGGACATAATGAGATCAAACCTTAGGATAATAGGTATAGAAGAGAGTGAAGACTCCCAAATCAAAGGACCAGTAAATATCTTCAACAAAATCGTAGAAGAAAACTTAAAGAAAGAGATGCCCATAAACATACAAGAAGTCTACAGAACTCCAAATAGTTTGGACCAGAGAAGAAACTCCTCCTGTCATATAATAGTCAAAACACCAAATGGACAAAACAAAAAAAGAATATTAAAGGCAGTAAGGGAAAAAATGTTAAGTAACATATAAAGGCAGATGTATCAGAATTACACCAGACTTCTCACCAGAGATTATGAAAGCCAGAAGATACTGGAGAGATGTCATACAGATCCTAAGAGAACACAAATTCCAGCCCAGACTACAGTATCCAACTACAGCAAAACTCTCAATTTACATAGATGGAGAAACCAAGATATTTCATGACAAAACCCAATTTATAAAATATCTTTCTACAAATCCAGCCCTACAAAAGATATTAAATGGTAAAGCCCAAGACAAGGAGGCAAGTTACACCCTAGAAAAAGCAAAAAATTAATAGATTTGCAACAACACAAAGAGAAGGGAAGAGCACAAACATAATCTCACCTCCAAATACAAAGATAAGAGGAAGCAACAATCAATAATTCTTAATATCTTTCAACATCAATGGACTCGATTCCCCAATAAAAGGACATAGATTAACAAACTGGATACGCAATCAGGACCCAGCATTTTGCTGCCTATAGGAAACACACCTCAGAGACAAAGACAGACACTACCTCAAAGTTAAATGCTGGAAAACAACTTTCCGAGCAAATGGTCTGAAGAAGCAAGCTGGAGTAGCCATTCTAATGTCGAATAAAGTCAATTTTTAACCAAAAGTCACCAAAAAAGATGAGGAAGGACACTTCATATTCATCATAGGAAAAATCCACCAAAATGGTCTATGCTCCAAATACAAGGGCAACTACGTACATAAAAGAAACCTTGTTAAAGCTCAAAGCAAACATTGTACCTCGCACAATAATAGTAGGAAATTTCAACACCCCATTTTCATCAATGGAAAGATCATGGAAACAGAAATTAAACAGAAACACAAACAGACTAACTGCAGGTATAAACCTAATAGACTTAACAGATATTTATAGAACATTCTGTCCTAAAACAAAAGGATGTAACTTCTTCTCACCACTTCACGGTACTTTCTCCAAAATTAACCATATATCAGGCCCAAAACAGGTCTCAAAAGATATAGAACAATAGAAATTATTCCATGCATCCTATCAGACATCCACGGGCTAAAGATGGTCTTCAATATCAATAAGGGAAGAACGCCCACATATACGTGGAAGTTGAACAATGCTCTAATCAATGGTAACCTGGTCAAGGAAGAAATAAAGAAAGAAAATAAAGACTTCTTAGAATTTAATAAAAATGAAGGTAAAACATACCCAAATTTATGGGACACAATGAAAGCTGTGCTAAGAGGAAAACTCATAGCTCTGAGTGCCTGCAGAAAGAAACAGGAGAGAGCTTATATCAGCAGCTTGACAGCATACCTAAAAGCTCTAGAACAAAAAGAAGCAAATACTCCCAGGAGGAGTAGAAGGCAGGAAATAAACTCAGAGCTGAAATCAAGCAATTAGAAACAAAAAGGACTATACAAAGAATCAACAGAACCAAAAGCTGGTTGTTTGAGAAAATCAACATGATAGATAAAACCTTAGCCAAGCTAACCAATGGGCCCAGAGGGTATTTCCACATTAAGAAAATCAGAAATAAAAAGGGAGATATAACAAGAGAATCAGAGGAATTACAAAAAATAATCAGATCCTACTATAAAAGCCTATATTCAACAAAACTTGAAAATCTGGAGGAGGTAGACAATTTCCTAGACAGATACCAGGTACCAAAGTTAAATCAGGAACAGATAAACCATTTGAACAACCCCATAACTCCTAAAGAAATAGAAGCGGTCATTAAAAGTCTCCCAATCATAAAGAACCCAAGTCAAATGGGTTCTTGGCAGAATTCTATCAGACCTTCATAGAAGACCTCATACCAATACTATCTAAATTATACCACAAAATTGAAACAGAGGGAGCACTACCGAATTCCTTCTATGAAGCCAAAATTTGCCTTACACCTAAACCACACACAGACCCAACAAAGAAAGATCTTCAGACCAATTTCCCTTATGAATATTGACACAAAATTACTCAATAAAATCCCACTAAACTCAGGGACTAAACAAGGCTGCCCACCATCTCCTTACTTATTCAATATAGTTCTCAAATTCCTAGACAGAGAAAACAGAGAACAAAAGGAGGTCAAAGGTTAAAAATTGGAATGGAAGAAATCAAAATATCTACTATTTGCAGATGACATGATAGTATATTTAAGTGATCTCAAAACCAGAGAACTACTAAACCTGGTGACACCTTTAGCAAAGTGGCTGGGTAAAAATTAATGCAAATAAATCAGTAGCCTTTCTCTACACAAAAGAGAAACAAGCTGAGAAAGAAATTAGGGAAATAACACTCTTCATAGTGGTCCCAAATAATATAAAATACATCGGTGTGACTTTAACCAAGCAAGGGAAAGATCTATATGATAAAAACTTCAAGCCTCTGAAGAGAGAAATTGAAGATCTCAGAAGATGGAAAGATCTCCCATGCTCATGGATGGGCAGGATTAATATAGTAAAAGTGGCCATTTTACCAAAAGTGATCTACAGATTCAATGCAATCCCCATCAAAATTCCAATCCAATTCTTCATAGTGTTAGACAGAAAAATTTGCAAATTCATATGGAATAACAAAATCCCAGGATAGCTAAAAATATCCTGAACAATAAAAAGACTTCCTGGGGAATCACTATTCCTGTTCAAGAAGTACTACGAGCAATAGTGATAAAAAAACTGTACGGTACTGGTACGGAGACAGGCAGATAGACCAGTGGAATAGAATTGAAGACCCAGAAATGAACCCACACACCTATGGTCACTTGATTTTTGACAAAGGAGACAAAACCATCCAATGGAAAAAAGATAGCATTTTCAGCAATTGGTGCTGGTTCAACTGGAAGTCAGCCTGTAGAAGAATGCAGATTGATCCATTTTTATAACCCTGTACAAAGTTTAAGTCCAAGTAGATCAAGGGCCTCCATATTAAACCAGGTACAGTCAAAGTATTAGAAGAAAAAGTGGGGAAGCATCTCAAACACATGGGCACTGGAGAAAATTTCCTGAACAAACCACCAATGGCTTATGCTCTAAGATCAAGAATCAACAAATGGGATCTCATAAAACTGCAAAGCTTCTGTAAGGCAAAGGACACAGTTGTTAGGACAAAACAACAACAAACAGATTGGGAAAAGATCTTTACCAATCCTACAAGTGATAGAGGGCTTATATTCAAAATATACAAAGTACTCAAGAAGTTAGACTGCAGGTAGACAAATAACCTTATTAAAAAGTGGGGTCCAAAGCTAAACAAAGAATTCACAACTGAGGAATGCTGAATGGCTGAGAAATGCCAAATGACTGAAAAACACATAAAGCAATGTTCAACCTCTTTAGTCATAAGGGAAATGCAAATGGGATCTCACCTCATACCAGTGAGAATGGCTAAGATCAAAAACTCAGGTGACAGCAAATGCTGGCGAGGATGTGGAAAAAGATGAACACTACTCCATTGTTGGTGATATTGCAGACTGGTACAACCATTCTGGAAATCAGTCTGGAGGTTCCTCAGAAAATTGGACATTGAACTACCTGAGGACCCAGCTATAACTCTCTTGGGTATACCCAAAAGTTGCTCCAACATATAACAAAGACACATGCTCCATTATGTTCATAGTAACCTTATTTACAATAGGCAGAAGCTGGAATGAACCCAAATGCCCTTCAATAGAGGAATGGATACAGAAAATGTGGTACATCTACACAATGGAATACTACTCAGCTATCAAAAACAATGACTTTAGGAAATTCATATGCAAATGGATAGAACTGGAAAATATCATCCTGAGTTAGGTAATCCAATCACAGAAAAAAAACACATATGGTATGCACTCATTGATAAGTTAATATTAGCCCAAATGCTCGAATTACCCTAGATGCACAGAACACATGAAACTCAAGAATGACCAAAATGCAGATGCTTTACACCTCCTTTAAAAGGGGAACAAGAATACCCTCAGGAAGGGATGGGAGGCAAATTTTAGAACAGAGACTGAAGGAATGCCTACTCATAGCCTGCCAAACATATGTCCTGTACATATACAGCCACCAAACTAGATAATATGAATGAGGCAAAGAAGTACAGGCTGACAGGAACCAGATGTAGATCTCTCCTGAGGGACACAGCCAGATTATTGCAAATACATATGTGAATGCCAGCAGAAAACCACTCAACTGAGAGAATGGGACCCCTGTTGATGGAATCGGAGAAAGGACTGAAAGAGCTGAAGGGGCTTGAGACCCCATATGAATAACAATGCCAACCAAACAGAACTTCCAGGGACTAAGCCACTACCCAAAGACTTGGACTGACCGTGGGCTCAAACTGCATAGGTAGCAATGAATAACCTAGTAAAGGCACCAGTGGAAGGGGAAGCCCTTGGTCCTGCCAAGGCTGGACCCGCAGTGAACGGGATTCTTGGGTGGAGGGCGGTACCTGGGGTAGGATGGGGAGGAGAACACCCATATATAAGGGGAGTTGGAGGGGTTAAGGGGATGTTGGCCCAGAAAGCGGAAAAGGATATAACGTTAGAAATGTAAATAAGTAATATCCAATTTAATAAAGATGGAAAAATATAAAAAAATAAACAAAAAAACAATGACTGTATGACATTCTTATGAAAATGTATGGAACTAGAAAATACCATCCTCAGTGTGGTAGCCCAATCACAAAGGAAGACACAGGATATATAGTAATCGATTAGTGGATATTAGGCCAAAAAGTTGAAATACCCAAGATACAATTCCCAGACCACATGAAGCTGAAGAAGAAGGAAGCCCGAAATGTGGATGTTTCAGTCCTTCTTAAGAGGGAGGACAAAACACTCATAGGAGGAATTAAGGAGACAAAGCATGGAATAGAGGCTGAAGGAATGACCATCCAGAGGCTGCTACACCTGGGGATCCATCCCACATTCAGCCAACAAACCCAGTATTGGGGATCCCAAGAAAAGCATGCTTATGGGATCCTGATATAGCTGTCTTCTGAGAGGCTTTGCCAGAGGCTGACAAATACAGAGGCAGATGCTGGTAGCTAACCATTGGACTGAGAAGGGGTTTCCCCATGGAAGAGTTAGGGAAAGGGCTGAAGTAGCTGAAGAGGTTTGCAACCTCATAGGAATAACTAAAATATCAAAGAACCAAACATCCCAGATGTCCCAAGGACTAAACTCCAAACCAAAGAATACACATGGAGTGACCCATGCCTCCATAAGCATATGTAGCAGAGGGTGGCCTTGGTAGGTGTCAATGAGAGAAGAGGACCTTAGTCCTGTGAATGCTGATTGACTTAGTGTAGTGGAATGCCTGGGCAAGGAGTCAGGAAGGAGTGGGTAGGTGTAGAAACATCCTCATAGAATCAGGGGGAGGGATGATGGGAGAGTGGATTTCTTGAGGGCAAACAAGAAAGGGTATAACAATTGAAATGTAAATAATGAAAAATCGAATTAAAATGACTAGTTTTCAGGGTTTGGTTTTAACATAAACAGATTAACAGAATATATAGGAATTTACCTATGAGATTTTGATTAGTATTAATTTGTTGCATAGTTGTATATTAAACACATTGGCCTGTTACTATATTTATTTATAGTGAATACTTGTGTTGTTTTCATGTATGGGCCACTACATCTATTTTACTCAATTTTTATTCATTATTTGGCACTAATCTGACCAGACTTCTAAGTAAACCTTATTCTCCATTTGCTAACCTCTTCCATTCCGCTAACACTATTATTTAAAGGATTCTGTCTCATGTATCCCAGGTTGACTTTGAATGATTTATGCAGCCAAGGTTTTTAACTCTTTCTGTTTTTATCCTCAAGTTTTAGGACTACAGGCATGTACCACCAGGCCTGATTTTGTGGTGACTATAAAACTTAGTTTTTTGTGAGTGCCAGGATATGTACTTTATCAACTAATCTATGTCTCTAACTCATTCCAATAAGCTAGAAGTTTGTTTTCCCTAGACCTCCTTTATTTCCTTTCATTGTCTCCATATTTTATAATCTCAATTTCAACTCAATCTGAACTGAAATGTATCTCTTATATACATGTACATGGAAGACACACAAGAATACTCACCCTGAGATTTTCTTCATAAGAGTTATATGCTTTACATTGTCAAGGCCATTCTTATTCTCATCTGTAATACATGTGAGCAACATTTACTATGGCTACTATATTAAGGACTTTGCTGGTGGTGTGACAAAATACCTGACAAAGGAAATTTTCAGATACAGTATTTGTTTTGGTTGAAAGATTAAGGATATAGTAACCATGTGAGAGTTATGTCAGCAGAAGCCTTAAGAGACTGGTCTCATTGCATTTCAGCTCAGCGAGCACAGAGAAATTAGTGTTGGAGCCCATCCTGTGTCAGGTATCCCAAACCTACAGAAAAAATTTAATATATTCATTAAACTTTGTCATATATACCCAAAATGACATATCAGAAGTTTGTTTTATAAGGAAATGCATGCTGGTTGATTTTTGATTACTTGATACAAGCCTAGATAGATTAATCCCAGAAAAGTAAGTTGAGCAAATGTCTCAGATGGCTGTTAGATTTGTTGGAATTATCTTTCGATAGTTGATATGGGGTAGAGGGTCCAGGTTACTGTAAGTGGTGCCAATCCTGTACATGTAGTCCTCAGCTGTATAAGACAACAGTCTGAACAAGCCATAGCAGCAGGCCAGAATGCAGTACTCTTCCATGGCTCTTTCTTCAACTCCTGCCTCCATGACCCTGCCCTTAATTCATGAGGTGAACACCCTTCATGAAGGCCTGAAAGCTATAAGATAAAATAAACCCTCTTTTTCCTGAACTGCTTTGGTCTGAAGTTTTAGCACAGCTATAGGAACCTAATTAAGCCAGAATTTAAAACTCGTCTGTATACAGCAAAATGGTCATTGTATACACTGATAAGCACTGAGAAGGCCAAGAATAATTAAACACACAGCTGATCTCTACAGTGGGAAAAGATATTTGGTGGTTCTCCCGGAATGCTGGGGGGCAAAATGTAGTCTACTATCAGGTAATCCTGCTACTTACCAAGCCAGGCTCTGCCTGTATCACCCACAATGTTATGTTAGTTTATCTGAAACCTTTTCTCCCTAAAACCTTGAACATTTTCAGTCCATGAACTCAATCCTTTCAGGAGATTATATTTGCTCCTAACAATAGCTTAAATAAATTCTAAAACATCTGCCAAGCTCCCAAGATAATCTTGAGCATTATTTCTAAGTCAATTAAGATCCCATCTTTCTGACAAAACTATATGCACTTTGTAAAGAGCTTCAATGTAAACATGTCTTAAGCTTTGTTGTATTTATGGTGCTGAGTGAACTGTTATCTGAAAACATTGTTCCCACAGTTATACTTTGCTTGAATATGGTTAAAGTAAACTGATCTGGGTCAGACTCTAGAAATCCTGGTCTAGTACCAGCACCAAAGTTGCCAGATCCAAGTTTCACTCTACCTCACCCTGAGAGTTTCTTCTCATATGCTTCAAAATGAAAAACAAGATTTACTGTTATAACTACTATATTTAGGAAACTAGATATTATGTGAGGTTAAAAATAAAAGAATATTCTTCTCTTTACAGCACACAGAGACATAAATTAGCCTTTTGTTGATGACAGCCTAAGTGCATAAGACATACGACAGTGAGGAGTGGCTTAAGAGAAGTTGTGAAAGGTAAGGAGGAATAGATAAATAGGAAATATTCTCATTCTAGTTGGGAGAAGAACACTAGCTTATTTTTTTCAAGGAACATAGACTCATGATTACCTTCATATACTGAAGTTTGAAAAACTGCAAAATAGTGAAGACTGACAACAATAATGGGTATTTGAACATTTCAGAAAGATAGTGAAAATAGTGTTACAAATGAAAAAGAAAAGGTAAATAATAAAGACTTAGTTATACCAAAAATGGAAAGATATCTATCTATCTATCTATCTATCTATCTATCTATCTATCTGTCTGTCTATCTATCTATCTATCTATCATCTATCATCTATCTATCTATCTATCTATCTATCTATCTATCTATCTATCTATAGATAGATATAGAGAGAGAGAAAGAGAGAGAGACAGAGAGACAGAGAGAGACAGAGAGATCAAGTGTGATTAGTGATTAACTAATGTAGAGAATGAATAAAAATGGGATCACGCATGATCTTAGATTGTTCTGTATGTCTAGAAGCAGAGTAGTACAATAACTAAAATTAGATCCAGTAGAGGAAATATTAATCATGTGAGAATGATGGCAGAATTAACAGGTACAATTTAAAGAGGATAAACTTGGGAGTCTGTTGAACAGGAATAATGATATTTGGTGGATGAGACACTTGATTGTGTATGGATGTTTACTAATGAACCTCATAACCTGAGAAGGAGTCCAGAGATGCACCACAGTGAAATGTAAATCCAACTCCCCAAGTTCTTCTTTGATGTCCACACCGTACTCTGACATGAGAGCAGGCACCCACAGATGAAGAGAAATAAAATACAAGATACATAATAATAAAAGTTTTACAGAATAACAATTTGAAAGGAATTTCCATATCGCTTGAAGTGGAGCTTTGTGGCAGTCTATGGAGGTTGCAGGCTGAGACTGTGCCTATCAAATGTGTAATTGCAGGATATAGCAGAGAAAGCCAGGGAAGAACTAGAAAGAGAAACTATTTTAGTTTATACTAAATGTAATGTTGTGAAAGACACTTCCTTGTATCTAGTATCCAGTCTTTGTCCTGGGAAAATATAATGTATTCAGTTTTCTTTCTATAAATTTTTCATTCTGTTTCTGAAAGGAAAGCTTTTCCTGTACATTTGCTCTGCTGCAAACCTGTGACACTAAGAAACTTCTGGCACTTTACATCTTAAACAATAAGAGCATCACCTGTTTGAGACTTTGACAATTTGTGATTTCTGGTGTGATTTCAGATCCAAGTTGCATTCAATTTCCTGATTTTTTTGTGTAAAGGAGAAACATGAGATGAAGCCAAAAAAAATGCCTTTCATGTAATCCAATTGATTTTAAACTGTGCTGTTTTCTAGACAGCAGGAAGACCCTACCAGCACTGTTATCAAATCTCTAATTTGTTTTGTGAAGCTGCATGCTGCAAGCAATTTGTCACCTAAAATGCTAATAGAGCTCTCACATATTGAAATAAGAAATAGAAGCCGCCTCATAGAACATGGGGGCAATGCTAAAGCAGAATTGTATACAGGGACTTACAAAATTTTAAGTTGATCCTGCATTTGTCCTTAGACAAAAAGAAAAGAAAATGAACAACTACATGCTGTACTTCTTTTTTTTTTTTTTTTTTTATTAACTTGAGTATTTCTTATATACATTTCGAGTGTTATTCCCTTTCCCGGTTTCCGGGCAAACATCCCCCTCCCCCCTCCCCTTCCTTATGGGTGTTCCCCTCCCAACCCTCCCCCCATTGCCGCCCTCCCCCCATAGACTAGTTCACTGGGGGTTCAGTCTTAGCAGGACCCAGGGCTTCCCCTTCCACTGGTGCTCTTACTAGGATATTCATTGCTACCTATGGGGTCAGAGTCCAGGGTCAGTCCATGTATAGTCTTTAGGTAGTGGCTTAGTCCCTGGAAGCTCTGGTTGGTTGGCATTGTTGTACTTTTGGGGTCTCGAGTCCCTTCAAGCTCTTCCAGTTCTTTCTCTGATTCCTTCAATAGGGGACCTATTCTCAGTTCAGTGGTTTGCTGCTGGCATTCGCCTCTATATTTGCTGTATTCTGGCTGTGTCTCTCAGGAGCGATCTACATCCGGCTCCTGTCGGTCTGCACTTCTTTACTTCATCCATCTTGTCTAATTGGGTGGCTGTATATGTATGGGCCACATGTGGGGCAGGCTCTGAATGGGTGTTCGTTCAGTCTCTGTTTTAATCTTTGCCTCTCCCTTCCCTGCCAAGGGTATTCTTTTTCCTCATTTAAAGAAGGAGTGAAGCATTCACATTTTGATCATCCGTCTTGAGTTTCGTTTGTTCTAGGGATCTAGGGTAATTCAAGCATTTGGGCTAATAGCCACTTATCAATGAGTGCATACCATGTATGTCTTTCTGTGATTGGGTTAGCTCACTCAGGATGATATTTTCCAGTTCCAACCATTTGCCTACGAATTTCATAAACTCGTTGTTTTTGATAGCTGAGTAATATTCCATTGTGTAGATGTACCACATTTTCTGTATCCATTCCTCTGTTGAAGGGCTTCTGGGTTCTTTCCATTTTCTGGCTATTATAAATAAGGCTGCGATGAACATAGTGGAGCACGTGTCTCTTTTATATGTTGAGGCATCTTTTGGGTATATGCCCAAGAGAGGTATAGCTGGATCCTCAGGCAGTTCAATGTCCAATTTTCTGAGGAACCTCCAGACTGATTTCCAGAATGGTTTTACCAGTCTGCAATCCCACCAACAATGGAGGAGTGTTCCTCTTTCTCCACATCCTCGCCAGCATCTGCTGTCACCTGAGTTTTTGATCTTAGCCAATCGCACTGGTGTGAGGTGAAATCTCAGGGTTGTTTTGATTTGCATTTCCCTTATGACTAAAGATGTTGAACATTTCTTTAGGTGTTTCTCAGCCATTCGGCATTCCTCAGCTGTGAATTCTTTGTTTAGCTCTGAACCCCATTTTTTAATAGGGTTATTTGTTTCCCTGCGGTCTAACTTCTTGAGTTCTTTGTATATTTTGGATATAAGGCCTCTATCTGTTGTAGGATTGGTAAAGATCTTTTCCCAATCTGTTGGTTGCCGTTTTGTCCTAACCACAGTGTCCTTTGCCTTACAGAAGCTTTGCAGTTTTATGAGATCCCATTTGTCGATTCTTGATCTTAGAGCATAAGCCATTGGTGTTTTGTTCAGGAAATTTTTTCCAGTGCCCATGTGTTCCAGATGCTTCCCTAGGTTTTCTTCTATTAGTTTGAGTGTGTCTGGTTTGATGTGGAGGTCCTTGATCCACTTGGACTTAAGCTTTGTACAGGGTGATAAGCATGGATCGAGCTGCATTCTTCTACATGTTGCCCTCCAGTTGAACCAGCACCATTTGCTGAAAATGCTATCTTTTTTCCATTTGATGGTTTTGGCTCCTTTGTCAAAAATCAAGTGACCATAGGTGTGTGGGTTCATTTCTGGGTCTTCAATTCTATTCCATTGGTCTATCTGTCTGTCTCTGTACCAATACCATGCAGTTTTTATCACTATTGCTCTGTAATACTGCTTGAGTTCAGGGATAGTGATTCCCCCTGAAGTCCTTTTATTGTTGAGGATAGCTTTAGCTATCCTGGGTTTTTTGTTATTCCAGATGAATTTGCAAATTGTTCTGTCTAACTCTTTGAAGAATTGGATTGGTATTTTGATGGGGATTGCATTGAATCTGTAGATTGCTTTTGGTAAAATGGCCATTTTTACTATATTAATCCTGCCAATCCATGAGCATGGGAGATCTTTCCATCTTCTGAGGTCTTCTTCAATTTCTTTCCTCAGTGTCTTGAAGTTCTTATTGTACAGATCTTTTACTTGCTTGGTTAAAGTCACACCGAGGTACTTTATATTATTTGGGTCTATTATGAAGGGTGTCGTTTCCCTAATTTCTTTCTCGGCTTGTTTCTCTTTTGTATAGAGGAAGGCAACTGATTTATTTGAGTTAATTTTATACCCAGCCACTTTGCTGAAGTTGTTTATCAGCTTTAGTAGTTCTCTGGTGGAACTTTTGGGATCACTTAAATATACTATCATGTCATCTGCAAATAGTGATATTTTGACTTCTTCTTTTCCGATCTGTATCCCTTTGATCTCCTTTTGTTGTCTGATTGCTCTGGCTAGAACTTCAAGAACTATATTGAATAAGTAGGGAGAGAGTGGGCAGCCTTGTCTAGTCCCTGATTTTAGTGGGATTGCTTCAAGTTTCTCTCCATTTAGTTTAATGTTAGCAACTGGTTTGCTGTATATGGCTTTTACTATGTTTAGGTATGGGCCTTGAATTCCTATTCTTTCCAGGACTTTTATCATGAAGGGGTGTTGAATTTTGTCAAATGCTTTCTCAGCATCTAATGAAATGATCATGTGGTTCTGTTCTTTCAGTTTGTTTATATAATGGATCACGTTGATGGTTTTCCGTATATTAAACCATCCCTGCATGCCTGGGATGAAGCCTACTTGATCATGATGGATGATTGTTTTGATGTGCTCTTGAATTCGGTTTGCCAGAATTTTATTGAGTATTTTTGCGTCGATATTCATAAGGGAAATTGGTCTGAAGTTCTCTTTCTTTGTTGTGTCTTTGTGTGGTTTAGGTATAAGAGTAATTGTGGCTTCGTAGAAGGAATTTGGTAGGGCTCCATCTGTTTCAATTTTGTGGAATAGTTTGGATAATATTGGTATGAGGTCTTCTATGAAGGTTTGATAGAATTCTGCACTAAACCCGTCTGGACCTGGGCTCTTTTTGGTTGGGAGACCTTTAATGACTGCTTCTATTTCCTTAGGAGTTATGGGGTTGTTTAACTGGTTTATCTGTTCCTGATTTAACTTCGATACCTGGTATCTGTCTAGGAAATTGTCCATTTCCTGAAGATTTTCAAATTTTGTTGAATATAGGTTTTTATAGTAAGATCTGATGATTTTTTGAATTTCCTCCGAATCTGTAGTTATGTCTCCCTTTTCATTTCTGATTTTGTTAATTTGGACACACTCTCTGTGTCCTCTCGTTAGTCTGGCTAAGGGTTTAACTATCTTGTTGATTTTCTCAAAGAACCAACTTTTGGTTCTGTTGATTCTTTCTATGGTCCTTTTTGTTTCTACTTGGTTGATTTCAGCTCTGAGTTTGATTATTTCCTGCCTTCTACTCCTCCTGGGTGTATTTGCTTCTTTTTGTTCTAGAGCTTTTAGGTGTGCTGTCAAGCTGCTGACATATGCTCTTTCCTGTTTCTTTCTGCAGGCACTCAGCGCTATGAGTTTTCCTCTTAGCACAGCTTTCATTGTGTCCCATAAGTTTGAGTATGTTGTATCTTCATTTTCATTAAATTCTAAAAAGTTTTTAATTTCTTTCTTTATTTCTTCCTTGACCAGGTTATCATTGAGTAGAGCATTGTTCAATTTCCACGTATATGTGGGCATTCTTCCCTTATTGTTATTGAAGACCAGTTTTAGGCCGTGGTGGTCCGATAGCACGCATGGGATTATTTCTATCTTTCTATACCTGTTGAGGCCCGTTTTTTGACCAATTATATGGTCAATTTTGGAGAAAGTACCATGAGGAGCTGAGAAGAAGGTATATCCTTTTGCTTTAGGATAGAATGTTCTATAAATATCCGTTAAGTCCATTTGGCTCATGACTTCTCTTAGTCTGTCTACATCACTGTTTAATTTCTGTTTCCATGATCTGTCCATTGATGAGAGTGGGGTGTTGAAATCTCCCACTATTATTGTGTGAGGTGCAATGTGTGTTTTGAGCTTTAGTAAGGTTTCTTTTACGTATGTAGGTGCCCTTGTATTTGGGGCATAGATATTTAGGATTGAGAGTTCATCTTGGTTGATTTTTCCTTTGATGAATATGAAGTGTCCTTCCTTATCTTTTTTGATGACTTTTAGTTGGAAATTGATTTTATTTGATATTAGAATGGCTACTCCAGCTTGCTTCTTCTGACCATTTGCTTGGAAAGTTGTTTTCCAGCCTTTCACTCTGAGGTAGTGTCTGTCTTTGTCTCTGAGGTGTGTTTCCTGTAGGCAGCAGAATGCAGGGTCCTCGTTGCGTATCCAGTTTGTTAATCTATGTCTTTTTATTGGGGAGTTGAGGCCATTGATATTGAGAGATATTAAGGAATAGTGATTATTGCTTCCCGTTATATTCATATTTGGATGTGAGGTTATGTTTGTGTGCTTTCATTCTCTTTGTTTTGTTGCCAAGACGATTAGTTTCTTGCTTCTTCTAGGGTATAGCTTACCTCCTTATGTTGGGCTTTACCATTTATTATCCTTTGTAGTGCTGGATTTGTAGAAGGATATTGTGTAAATTTGGTTTTGTCATGGAATATCTTGGTTTCTCCATCAATGTTAATTGAGAGTTTTGCTGGATACAGTAACCTGGGCTGGCATTTGTGTTCTCTTAGGGTCTGTATGACATCAGTCCAGGATCTTCTGGCCTTCATAGTTTCTGGCGAGAAGTCTGGTGTGATTCTGATAGGTCTCCCTTTATATGTTACTTGACCTTTTTCCCTTACTGCTTTTAATATTCTTTCTTTATTTTGTGCGTTTGGTGTTTTGACAATTATGTGACGGGAGGTGTTTCTTTTCTGGTCCAATCTATTTGGAGTTCTGTAGGCTTCTTGTATGTCTATGGGTATCTCTTTTTTTAGGTTAGGGAAGTTTTCTTCTATGATTTTGTTGAAGATATTTACTGGTCCTTTGAGCTGGGAGTCTTCACTCTCTTCTATACCTATTATCCTTAGGTTTGATCTTCTCATTGAGTCCTGGATTTCCTGTATGTTTTGGACCAGTAGCTTTTTCCGCTTTACATTATCTTTGACAGTTGAGTCAATGATTTCTATGGAATCTTCTGCTCCCGAGATTCTCTCTTCCATCTCTTGTATTCTGTTGGTGAAGCTTGTATCTACAGCTCCTTGTCTCTTCTTTTGGTTTTCTATATCCAGGGTTGTTTCCATGTGTTTTTTCTTGATTGCTTCTATTTCCATTTTTAATTCCTTCAACTGTTTGATTGTGTTTTCCTGGAATTCTTTCAGGGATTTTTGCGATTCCTCTCTGTAGGCTTTTACTTGTTTATTAATGTTTTCCTGTGCTTCCCTAAGTGTGTTCATGTCTTTCTTGAAGTCCTCCAGCATCATGATCAAATATGATTTTGAAACTAGATCTTGCTTTTCTGGTGTGTTTGGATATTCCATGTTTGTTTTGGTGGGAGAATTGGGCTCCGATGATGGCATGTAGTCTTGGTTTCTGTTGCTTGGGTTCCTGCGCTTGCCTCTCGCCATCAGATTATCTCTAGTGTTACTTTGTTCTGCTGTTTCTGACATTGGCTAGACTGTCCTATAAGCCTGTGTGTCAGGAGTGCTGTAGACCTGTTTTCCTCTCTTTCAGTCAGTTATGGGGACAGAGTGTTCTGCTTTCGGGCGTGTGGTTTTTCCTCTCTACAGGTCTTCAGCTGTTCCTGTGGGCCTGTGTCTTGAGTTCACCAGGCAGCTTTCTTGCAGCAGAAAAGTTGGTCTTACCTGTGGTCCCGAGGCTCAAGTTCGCTCGTGGGGTGCTGCCCACGGGCTCTCTGCAGCGGCAGCAACCAGGAAGACCTGTGCCGCCCCTTCCGGGAGCTTCAGTGCACCAGGGTTCCAGATGGTCTTTGGTTTTTTCCTCTGGCGTCCGAGATGTGTGTGCAGGGAGCAGTCTCTTCTGGTTTCCCAGGCTTGTCCGCCTCTCTGAAGGTTTAGCTCTCCCTCCCACGGGATTTGGGTGCAGAGAACTGTTTATCCGGTCTGTTTCCTTCAGGGTCCGGCGGGGTCCTGCCGCTCCTGGGTCCTCCCCCACGGGAGCCCAGAGGCCTTATACAGTTTCCTCTTGGGCCAGGGATGTGGGCAGGGGTGAGCAGTGTTGGTGGTCTCTTCCGCTCTGCAGCCTCAGGATTGCCCACCTGACCAGGCGGTTGGGTTTCTCTCTCACCGGGTCTGGGAGCAGAGAGCTGCTGCGGGCCGGGATCCGCGGGTGGGGGACTTCCCCATGCTGTACTTCTAATAAAGGAAATAGCTCATCCACAAACAATAAATTTAGTTTTGTTAAATGTCAGTGTAAACAGGCCCATGGTATGCTTCAAGGCCAATATCTGACAACTTTAAGGTCATTGTCAAACAGTAAAAGGGAATTCAATATTCTAGTATCAATAAATATGTTGCTATTAAACATGAAGTTCATTGGTATTTTTATTTGTAGTAATAAAACAATTGCATTTCTCTTTGAGTCGAACCATATAAGACTACAAATTTTGAAAACATACAAAAACATTAATAAATGTCATAAATCTGTGATTAATTCTATGAAAACAATTCATGGAAAACTGATACTTCATTGTTGTCACTCAGTGTGAGTGAGAGAGATTTAAATAATTAAGGTGTTTAACTGTGGAAGTCAAAGTAATGAAGTAGGTTGAAGAAAAATAGTCTTGGAAGCAGATAAAGCTCTATTTAGAGCCTTATTCTAGAAGGAATAATAGTCAGAGGAAAATATTAGTCCCACTATTTGTCTGATATATAATGAAAGAAATCTCTAACTTTGTTGAGATGATAAACAGGTAAAGGTTTACTAATGTATATAATCTAGTAAAAGCAGCAGTTGTATTGATTAACTTTGGAAATATATTGTATCTATTATCCTGAGAACTTATGGTCTGAGGTATAAGGACACTGGTCTTATTGGATTGAACTGTTATCAGAATCCCATTTGATCTCTAAAGACTGTTTACTGAAACCAATGTTGAAGCACTGGGACACTGATTAGATAGGAAAATCTCCACCCTTATACATAGGATTAGAATCCTTAGAAGAGACTGCAAAAGCAGATGTTATTAACTTTAAGAAGAAAGGATCACATCATTAAATCTGTTACTCTGTTGATTAACATATTAAGAAACTTGTGAAAAATAAGGTTTTATTGTCATTTATGCTGAAGTCCAGCCTTAGCCTGAGGAGGGTTTTGAGAATGAAAGGGTGGGAATGAGTGATGAGGTAATCTAATGACTTGGAGTAAGCAGTGAATGCAAGTGGTCAGTTTAAATGTTCTCTCTTTGCCCGAGGATTCTCATCATTCTTTTTCTCCTTTTTTCTGACTCCCTTACCACTTCTTGCCTTCTCATTTCTCATTCTTTTGCCTTCACCTTCTCATTCTTTTGTCTTCTACTTTCTCATTCTTTTGTCTTCTCCCAACCACAGAGCCAGAACCCTGTCTTTTTTTTACTAAAGCTACATCTTCAAGGCTTTGACAAATGCTATTGTTCTTTAGAAATTCTTAAACCTATATAAATATTATGATTCCTGAATCATTTGTTCCAACCTCTGCTTCCTCAAAACAGAAAATAAACACAACATGAAAGCACATTGCCTAATAGTTTTGTACATGTTCTTCACAAGCAGCTTGCACAGCTCTTGTGCCTTCCTGTACAGCAGACGACAGTTTTTAGTAACTATTTTCATGTAAGATCAGCAAGTTGACAGACTACTAAGGATAAAATGATTTTTTGCAAAGCTTTTTAATTTATGCAAGTAATGCAGAGAGCTCTCTCTAATATCTCTTTAAGCATTGTCATCTCCAATCTTGAAGAAACTGGTAAGATGAAGTACTAACTCTTTATATGTTTCTACATCCGGTTTTAATTCTCTAATCTGTTTGCTATACTAGCAACTTCATGGCTTCATGTATTCTCCTTTTAATACAATTTATTAATGTACATGTCTTTCTCACACAAAGTAAACCCATCTATCATATGCTTGTATTTTATAGATTTCTTTGTTTTTATATTTATGCCTTTTCTTCTTGAGACCACTTTTACTTTCTATCCCGATGTCCCTAAATTCACCCTTGGTAATTAAGGCAGCAGTCATTGGACCAATGGGTACATGTATCTCCCCATAATTCCAAATTCATGACCAAGTCAAGTAATGAACTACAAAGGACCATGTAAGCTTTGTTGGCCTCTGTGGTTGTGTTGTGTAAATCTTTTCCCATTTCCTTAAAGGCCAATTGGAATGTTTCTTCCTCATCCTCCACAGCCCCATGACCACCCCAGTCTTCATTCCTGAGAACTACCTCTGTTTCATTTACTGTGGAGTGATTGCTGTGGAGTAATAGTGGAAGTGTATTTCCCATACAAGAGATTAAAAGTAAAATAGAAGAGACAGCAGATGAGTTACAGGGTGACAGTAGCCATCAGCACACTTGGCGATCATGAGGATTGACCGCCTGGCAATGACCCAGGTAAAGGAACTGTGCCACACCTCCACTTATGCAGTGTTGCAGCAAATGTTAAAAATAACCACAAACTTGCACTAGCATCATCATGCCACATGGCATTAGCTGGGTATATTCATCTCACAGACTGGTTCTAGGGCACCACATCATGCTATCTCTAGTAATTTTCTGGTCCCTGTGGCAGCTACTCTCCAGGCTCTTTGCTACCAAACTCTGTTCATATTCTCATTGTCCACCTACTGTGGCTATAATCTCAACCCTAATAACCCATTAAAAGCAAAACTCAATAAGCTTGTAGTTTAACAATACGATTTATCTCAGTAATTCATCTCAGTAAATATACACTCCACAAAATATCCACACAATAAACTCACAACCAATTGATATATAATTCGCCCACCCAGACAAGACAAACTGTCTTATGGTAATCTTCCCTTATTTGATATCCATAGATACCTGTGGCTAATTAAAGCTACACAAATAATAATCTTCCTCATCTTCCACCATCTTGCCTCTTTTTTCCGCTTCTATCTCTAGGTCCTTGAAAACTCTGTGCCCACATTCCTTTCGCTGCTCAATCACAGGCCTTGTCTTAATGTGTGCCAGCCCTCACTTGCATAAAGACAACAATGTGTACTTCACCCTTTCTGTCCAATAAAAAAGGGAACTTTTCTCTCAAATATAAGCAGAACACAAGTATTATTATTTTGTAATTTACAAAGTATAAAATATACCTAACACCCAGTCCATTATTTTTGTCAATAAAAAAGAACATTTTGTTATCTATTTTACTTAAGGCTTAAAATCTATTACGTTATGTCTTGGCTAGCTTGTATACCATCTGAAAACTATATAATTAAATGTGTATTTTCAATGTTAAGTAGCCTGGGTGGGCTATGCAACTGTAACTAGTCATCAATCCAATCAGAAATCTGAGAATGACCAATATTAACTGAAAATATAGGAAGCCTAACACAACTTTCAAAATTTAGACAAGATGAAGAGATAACTGTCTACCTGTACAGTCCCCTGTTAGCAAGATATAGGCACACCAGTCTTTAGCCTTAAGGCCTATTAGCATCTGACAGACCTTTGTAGGACAGAATTTTGAAGGACTTATTATTCTGACTTGGCAGAGTTTATCAGTCCACTATTTTGTAAGTGTGTCCTTTTCTGGACAATATTTGTTTGCAAATGAAATAAGCAATTTCTGCTTAGTGGCTACCTAGCCTGGAGGAAGAAACCTCACCTGGAGGTAGAGAAAGTTAATTTCTTCTTTGAATCCACAAAAGGGGATCTGCTAGAAGCAGATATGTCTCAACAGCAAAAGAATAAATAACATTAAATATCACATTTTGTAGATTTCTAATGTTTTTGAAAAATAATCTGTCTATGTTAAGTTATCTGAACTGTTGTCCATTCACTACATTTAAGAAGTTATCTTGAAAACACCCTAACAATAAACTCAGAACCATGAATTTGTTATCTGGTCCTTAATTCCTATGTTTAATCATCTCAGATTAGTTTTATAATAGCAGTTAAAGGACAGGGTCTAAGCCTTGTATTTTTAAATATGTTGTATAGATACAATGTCTATATGCAAGTAACACTATTAATCTCACTTTTATATCAATAAGAAATTCATACTAATGGAAATCTAAACTTGTATTAAATAAATTTTTATCAATATAAAATATTATAACTTAATCTTAACAAATATGATGATTTCTACCAAATGAGGTCATGGCTGTATAATCAATTTGGGCTAATTCCTCCCTGTTAAATTATGACCATTTCTAAATTCTCCAGAAAAACCACCTTAGAATACATATCTATGGTCTCTCAAAGTTCAGGGTATCAGGGCAATGACACTTCAATACTTCTTCTAGCTGTACATCAGCATTGAGATATCTTGAAGGGGTTGTTAAGAGAAGATGAGGGTGTTGGTTATGTCTTATGAAGGTTATATCAATGACTATTACAATCTTTGATGTCTGTCTTGACTGATCAGGAGTTCAAGCAGGCCAGTTCAGCATTCTGATGATGAGCCTCTCCAAAGCCCAATCACACTCACCACTGCCGAATCACAGACCTTGTCTTAACTTATGACAGCCCTCACCTGGACATAGTCAACAATCTACAGTGTAGCTATACCAGAGCTGGCATATTTATAAAGTGCATAATCTCAGTTATTTTCTTATACTAATGCACAGGTGCAGATAGTACATCTGAACCAATATGGGTTTTCAAAGATCAACACAACAATCATGCTCATGCACAGAAGACGAGTAAACACATGGCAAATGTGGTCTCCTCTAAAAATGTTGAGCACAGGTGGGAAGATTCAGGCAGAAGGTGGTTCACAGACATTCTTCCATATGTACATATTTGCAGAAGTTTACTAAATCAGGAGAATAGTGAAATCAGACTTTATAATACTGACAATTTCTGGATCTTCTCAGTATCTGTTGATGATTCTACTGATAGTTCGCACTATGGCTTCCTCCTTTATACCAGTTCACCAAGTCTTTCCTCAATGTGTACTGAATAAGAAAACTTTTTAGGAGGCTAGAAGGGAGAACAGGACAGGAAAAAGCAATCTAGAAATTCATGAAGAAAAATTTTATGTGATTTGAGCCAGCCATACAACTTTACTTTAACTGGACTACCACTGTATACACTATTCTCTACACTGGGAGATCAGGGCTCATTGTGAAATTCTGTGCATCAAAAATACTGAACATTGAAGGAGGTTTGTGGAAATGAAATGAAGTATTAATGATCTATGTTGATGCATGAAGAAAGGCATGTTGGGAACAGAGCAATTTATGTAATAAAACATAAAATGTATGCTGACCTATATTGTTAAAAGTCATTAAAACTATGTGGTACCTGAATACAGACTCTTTGATATACTAGTGAAAAGAAAAGTCCTTGTGGATTGAGAAAATATAAAATAGTAAACAACACTAATTTACTTAATTCTAACGACACTTGTAAAGGAGAAATAAACTATATGAGTAAATTGTCTTAAATGGTTAGTATGCTGGTTAACATAAATTTTGCCATATATTTTAAATGTCTGAATATTTTAAACTAAACCTTGTGTGTGTGTGTGTCCCCACACACAAAGATACACATACACACACTAGCAATCATAATAATATAAATACTAGCGGTGATAATACTTATTTAGTGTTTTTCTAAAGCTCAGTTACAGGGAATGTAGGACTGTGCTGTGAGACAGGTAGAAGAACTGTAAGTTTGAGAGCTCAGTCCCTGGGAAGCTCAGATATTTGAGATTGGCAGGAGTAGAGCCAACTCCTACCTGCCTCTATACCTGCTCTGGAACATGCAAGGATGACACCCAACTGAGAGGACCACAGGTACTCAGTCATGTGACATAGAATATAGAGTCTTCTCCATTCTAATAGCCTTGAGTCTTTAGCCAATGAACTTACTTTCCTGAGCATTCTCACACCTTTCCCCTAAGAGGTCCATAATCCCTGTTTCATCTCAAATAGATTATAGTGTATATGCCCACATCCATCTACAATAAAGCACTATGAACACGGGAGGATTGTCTCAGAAAGCTACATCATTAAAGATCATAGTAGGGAAGGCCTTCTCCTGAAGAGCTAAACCTCTTGGTATCACTTCTTCGTTCTTGCCTGGAGTGTAGTTGTTCAGAGAAAAAAATGCAAAATGTGGACTCTTGTTCTTGATATCTTCGGGCATTTGTATCAGTGACCTCAAAGGAAACATGGGCTGTGGCCATTCTGGCTTTTCTGCCTTCTCCAAGTGACTAGCATCTGGACATCCCCACCCCAACTCCTAGCAGAGAGGTAGAACACAGTACAACACTCACTAAATTCTAATAGTTATATATTAAATGTGCAAATAGATATATTAAGGAAGAATTTTAAAGAGATTTTATTAATATCTCTTTGGAGGAGAAACTAGATTCCCGTCTGTTCATCTTGGGTATACAATCATGTATGTCATGACCCAGATATCACACATATTTAAATACTATTACTGATATGATAACTAAAATTCCAATAATTCAGTTCATTATGGTGTACATTTATAATAGATGATTTAGAGTAATTGTTTATATTATTTGGGAGTGGTCCAAATATAAATATTTTATTTCCCAGCCAACTGAGAATGTAAGACTTGTTAATATCATCTCTTGATCTTATTTTGCTTGTTGGTACTCCAAGTATTGGGTTCTGAAAAGGCACAAATAAAGTGAATATAAGCACACCTAACAGACCAGAGAGTTTGTTCTGGAAGAGAGCCTCCTGTACAGTAGAATTACCATCTTGCTTCCCCCTAGTAACTTTCACATTGATTCCCATAGTGTGCACCTGTAGAATGTCAGCTCATGTCTTTTTCTTACTCCATGAGAGACACTTTGGCTGACAAGATAACCTTTGCTTTCAGGGTAGGATTTCCCTTTGTGAACATGTTAATTTTCAATGCCTTAATTTGTTATGGGATGTGCTTATTGTTAAAATCATCGTCTAAGTATTTTCACAAACTAGAGCCTACATTTCCAAAAAGCTTGTAAACTCAACCTCTGAGTTGAGAGGTCTTGATACGGCCCATGATATTGGTAGATTTTCATGTCTCAAGTAGCCAAGTATTTGGGTATTTTTCTGTGATAGGGTATGAAAAATGAAGAAAATTCAGATATTGTGGCCAACTTTGAAACTTGAAGATAGTTAATCATCATTCAGTTCCAACAGAGTTATTTTATTTTTAAATAAGTTGAGTGATCTCATGTAATAGTCTACATACATCCACCTTTCTATTTTTATATGTCATATATAAACTTTTATTCTTTAATCGTTTTTACAGTCTAGTCTTTATCCTCCCTCCCAATCTGCCCTTTGACTATTCCATAGCCAATACTTCCTCTCCTCCATATCTAAGATGATTGCACTCATCACTCATCCCCACCCCATCAGATCACCCCATTCCCTGGAGCCTTAAGTCTCTCGAAGTTTAGGTATATCTTCTCTCACTGAGTCAAGACCCAGCAGTCCTCTGTTGTATATGTTTTGGGATCCTCATATCAGCTGGTGAATGCTGTACTTACAGCTTCCTTCCTTCCTAACATTTACTTGTTCATAGTTTTCCTCTGATTATCTTCTCAACCTTAAACTTATGGTGTGTTTATAACTGTAGTTCTCTTCTGATTCTGATTTGTAATTGCATGCGTATAAATATGTTTTTTTCCTAACTATCAGTTCATTGAAGGCAGTTTTGTATTGTTTTAATTATGAATATATTTACAGGTCAGAAAGCGAACACATTAATGCAGGTTCATTAATATCCAGAAAAGGGATGTAGGTAAATGAGAAATGGAGTTGTGTGAGAGCTGCCATGTGAGCACTAGGAATGAGACCCAATTCCTTTGTGTGATTAGTGAGCAATCTAAACCACTGAGCCATTGCTTCAGGCCTGAGGGAAACTTTTCTCTTTTCTCTTCAAGATTATTGGTAGCAAACACCAGACACATTTCTTAAGTGAATTAAAATTTAAACCACAGGCTACTAGTGAGTGAATGAATACTTTAATGGCTAACTGAGTGGTCAAATAAGCTGTTGCCTTGCTTTTAGGGGACTGATACCATAGGAATGAACTTCCTTCTACTGAAATAGTTCTCTACTCTAGAAACTTAGGGTTCTTTGAAAGCTCTAGTTTCTTTTCCTTCTTTTTCTTAAACTGGTTAATATCCTTCAGACAAGAATTGATAGCAGGACATTCTGTGAATGAAGATACAGTCATTGGGCACTCAACTAGAACAGTATCAAATTAGTATTAGTTGAATATAAAATTTAATTTTCTACATTTTGTTTTAATAAATTATATAAAGAAGTTGATTTTACTTAGGCTTTTCTTTCATTTGAAATATATATGAAATATATATCATATGCATGACCATGTATTTATATGTGTGTACATGTACTTGCAGGTGCATGTGTGTGAGTATGTGCATATGTCTGTGTGTGAATGCTTTTGGATACAAGAATTAAATGTCATGTATTTCGTTCAGCTTCTGTTCATAATATTTGAAATAGAGATCTCTCAATGCTCCTGAAGTTCATTTCCTAAGCTAGTTTGTCTGTTCTGTAAGTTCTAGGGATCTGCCTCCTGTGGATAAAGATGTGTGATGCCACTCCCAGCTATAATATGGGCTCCAAGGATCCTAGCACAAATCTTCATTCTGTCTATTACACAATGCCAAGTAAGCTAGCTATTTCCACTTCCCCATTTCACAAACACACAGTATATTTTGATTGTACTCTTTTTAAACATTTTATTTATTTATTAAATTATTTTTATATTCCAGCTTTTATTCCCTTCCTGGTCCATCCCAACCCCCGAAAGTTCCACATCCCATACACCCTACACAAACACCCACACACATAGGATTGTGTCTCTACAAGGATGTCCTACTAGGTTATTAAGAATGAGGACATCCTGGGTTTTTCAGGCAAATCGATGGAACTAGAAAATATCATCCTGAGGGAGGTCACTCAGACCCAAAAGGACATGCATGGAATGTTCTCACTAATAAGTGGATATTAGCAAAAAAAATAAGAACGAAAAAGCACAGTCTACAGAACTCCAAAAGGTCAACAAGCTGAAGGGCCCAAGTAAGGATGCTTCAGTCCCACTTGGACTGAGAAGAAAACAACCACAAGGGAGGGAGGGAGGGAGGGGAAATGGGATAGGGGTGGGGAAAAGGGGAACATGATCTGGTATTGGGTAGGGGGAAAAGGACTGAAGCCCTGAAGGCCAGCAGAAAGAATGGAAACAGGCAACAGGAGGAAGGAGGTTAAGAGGACCCACAAGAATGTGCCAGAGATCTGGGAAGACTCTCAAGACTTAAAGGAGGGGGGAGATGAAATGCCCTACAATGGAGAGGGAAGTTATCAACTCCCCTACAGCAGAAAGACAGGGCATCAATTGAAGGATGGGGTTGGTATTCCACAGTCAAATCTCTGACCCATAATTCTTCCTGTCTGAAAGAAATGTAGGCATGGAAATGGAGAAGAGCCTGAGCACAAGAAGGTCAAGCAACAGGCTCAAAGTGGGATTCATTCTTACTTTCTTTGTGACTCTTCCTTAACTATCTTTGTCCCTTTTTTTTTCACAGTGCCAACATTCTTCCTTTTACTTTCATACCCATAGATCCCTAGTAAATTTGCATATATGAGGGGAAACATGACACTCATCTTTGTAAGATATTTTTGAGCATGATGATCTCCATTTCCATATTCTGCCATAGAAATTATATAATTTTATTGCTACTTAGTGACCAAATAAAAATCACAAGCAAACATCCATAGATTGATGGTCATCTAAGCTTGTGTCATAAGTTGACTTATATGAATGGCCTAGCAGTAGCCATAAATATTCAAGAATTTAGATAGTAAACTAACTTTGAGTTGTTGCGCTTTATTTTCAAAAGAGATATACAGAATTTGTACTCTTAATTTTGGAGTATCTCTTCATATTTACTTGAATATTTACTGGACTAATTTGCATTGCACCAATAGTTTTTCTTTACTCCCTGCATCCTGTCTCACATTTGTTACTCTGCTTTTGTTTATTTGTTTATCTAATGATAATCACTTTGATTTTTATAATCTAAGCTTTTATTGTTTGTATCTCATACATGTATGTAACAAATTTTAAGCACTTTCAAGTACCATTTTCCTTTTTAATCCACCCCTGATGCCATTGAAGTCTTTCATTACAACAGTCCATCTTTAACTATCATGTTCTGTTTCATGTTTGACCAACTAAATTTTATTAGATGTTTTTGCCAAAGTAAGTGTACATGGTGATTTCCTAAAACAAAAGTAACCTACCAGTGCCTAAACCACTGAGAAAATGACAAACCCTACTCCTATAAACTTCTCCTGACTAGAGTTCCTCAAAGATGGTTGGAACCTCGTGTATCCCTGCCCACTCTTAAGGAAATATTGATGTGCCAAACCATGTATATGCCTTTTACAGACACACGTTGTTTCATAAGTTGGATGGCCATGCCATATCCAGAATACATCTTTTTGTTACAAATCACCCCATCCTCTAGCTCTTACATATTCTAATCCCCTTTTCTCTAATATTTCCTGATCTTTGGAAGAGATGCTATAGTTGTCACATTTAAGACTGATCACAGTCACTTATTGTTGAGTTATGTGTTTCTGAATTAATCACTATTGGATATAGAAAGGAGATTGATTTATGAAGATTCAACATAGCACTGAATCTATGGATATAGGCATGGCTAAGTGGAAAATACCTTGAGAAAATTAGAACCTAGAAAAAATAGACATATATCCCCCATTAAAGCCTGTGATCTTTTTAACCACAGGATTTTGATCGAGTTTACAGAGCCAGATAAGATTCCCTTCCTATGGAGTCAGCCTCAAATCTAATCAGAAAGCAATTGACTACCCTAAAACACTCATAAATTACAGGGCACATCTTGACAAGGAAGGCACTACCATAGCACTTCAACTGACAAGCTGAGTAACTTGGGCCATCTTCTGACACTATGAATACTAACCAATAGGTTAGTGACCAAAGAATGCAATTTCTTCAGTAATAGAGTGTTGTCATTCTGCCTATGATTTGTTAGTTAAAGAGACTGCAGAAGATTCCCGAATAATATCGGCTACAATCCTTGCTTTTGGTTACCTACCAGAACTACGTGTCAACCATTTTTATTTGAGATGATAGAGCATTTCAGTCAAATTTGTTGTTCATTTCCCTTTATCAAAAGATATTAAACACATTTTATATTTTTAGAGCAATTGAAATTATCCACTTAACAGCAATGTGTTCAAGTACTTGACCAATTCATTACTGCTTTATTATGAAAAGATATGTTTGTATATATGTGAATATATGTGTGTATGTATATATGTGAATATGTATGTCATTACGTACATATGTAGATATGTGTATATATGTATATATTTATAGATCTACAGACTTATAAATAGATGAAAATAGACATAGGATATATATAGACAGATGTAGATATAGATATAAATACATAGATGCAAAGATATGTAAGGATAGGCAGATGATAGATAAATACAAAGATGATATATATCTATATAGATGTATAGATATATAAATATATAGAGAGTAATAGGTATATATATATGTAGCTATGTACGTAAATAGATATACACATATATAAAAATCATATATAGAAATATGTAGATATTGAGATGATATATAAATATAGAAGTACATAGATATATAGATACATATTACAGACATACAGAAAGATAGATATATAGATAGATAATAGAGAGGTGATAGATGAATATATAACTATACAGATGTACAGATAGATACCCATCTTGGATATTAAGTCTTAGTCACATGAATTGATGGGAAAATTTTTCTCTCCCTATACACAATTTCCTTGTTTATTAATTATTTTTATTGTCCCAAACTTGACTTTAAATTTAATGCAATCTTCTTTTCAACTCCTACCATTATTTTCAAAATCTTTGGCATCTTATTCAGATACTACCTGCTTGAACCTACATCTCTGTTCTTCTCCTGTGTTTTTCTGTAGTATCATTTAGGTCATGTATAATCATAGCTTAAAGGGAATGAGAAAAGGTGACACGTTACTAAGCTACCTGCATCTGGGGAGAATAATAGTCTAATGAAGCATGTACCAGGATCCTAGTTATTCTGGGAGCATTTCAAGTGTTGAATTCTTAGTATGTATTTACCTAAGATGAGATGGTATCACAACAAACATCTCTTTAAGTGGCATGGTGATCTGCACCTAATTGTAAACTCTAAGGTAAGCATTTAAAAAGAAATACCCTTCTTGGAATTTCTGCTACAAGACTTATGCAATCTTATCTGTTGGGTGCTTACATCATCCCATTTGGGTCAAATACCCAAGATTTGCAAGCTTCCTTGCAAGCACATAGCCCCAAATGTAGGCTCTGGTCACATAAAGTATTGAGTCTTGATTTTTGGTTTAGTGAAGTTGAATGGAAAATTAACATTAAATTCTTTTGCTCCGATTATATCCCCAGAAGAGAACTTCAGGCCAATCTATGTGTCAGCAGTACAAAGCTGAGAAGGCTCTGCTGCAATAAATCCAACTCCTGGTGACAAGAGCCCAGCAGGAGACTCTGAATAGCTTTGGTGTACTTAAAAATACCAACACTATCCAGAAGACATAGAAGGAAACAGCAGTCTCTGGCCTAAGTCAGTCAGTATTTCTGTTTTCTGGTTTGGTTTTAGGATGGCTCAGCAGGGGAGCCATGGGCCCTTCTAAATCTAATGTTCCCTTTTAGAATTTTTCACTGACAAAACAGGCTACAGTTAAAAAGTAACAACTCAGAAGTTCCATGACAAATGAATAGTTCAAGGAGAAACTGAAATGCAGATCCTAAGAGTAAAATGTACTGGGAAGGAACATAATGAGCCAAAAGACAATCATGTTAGGGCCACAAAGAAAACTACCAGTTACTCTGTTTGGAAAGTCTCACTCAAAAATATTTTCAACAAATTAAGGTTAAAAAGCATGGCAGAGGACCACGCCTCACTCAGAAAACTTATGACCACTGCAATAATACACATCCTTAAGTCTAAAACAGCTGCAATAATGAACCAGTTCCAGGCAGGCTACGCCAGGGCTTCTGCTGAAAGGTGTCCCAAATGTCTCCAGAGTGAATCAAAACAAGCTACTTAAAAACACGATTTTATTCTTTTTAATTAACATGGAAAATGAGAGAGAATTATTGTTCCCATCTGGATAATAAACCCTTGTCAGCCATTCCATGGAAACAGTACATTTTTAAATCCGTCTTGAGTATGCAATTTTCCCTGAAACTATGACAGATGGCTTACTTAAGCAAATGATTGTACCGAAGAACATCATAGATGCAGGATAATTCTCACAGTGCAAACATATATTTCCATAGCTCCAAAGATCAAAAGATTTCACTTTCAGAGAGCACAATAATAAACTAACATTTGTTAAGCTCACAAGATGTGTAAGTCTTACCATTGAAGACTTTAGAAGGATGTATAAAACCATGAAGAGGCCAGTTTGCAGGTCTATGGTAGTTTTGGTGGAGGAGTTTCTAAGTCACACTTAAATTCCCACTGTTAGACTTTGCTTTGTTCTAGATGAAACTGTACGGAATATGATGCAAATAGAAAAGGGGGGAAATTGGACATTGTAATTCATTCTTTTTTCTTTCTGTCCATCTTTTCTTTCTTTTGTTCTTTCTTATTTTAATTCCTTCAAGTTTGCTTTCTTATCAACTTGTGAGAGCTGCTGGAAAAAAACAGAGATTTTGCTGCCAGTTCTGAACTGCAGGGGTGGAATTGGCAGTACTAAAACAAAAAAGATTCAGCAAATAAAAGATAATATGGATTGTTTCCTGTTGTGTTTGTTTTCAAATGACTGTGCTTAAATGAAGCTCTTCCTTAGCAACTGTCTCTTGTACGACCCACTGGCTTCATGAGACCTTTTGGTGACTTTATTTCCTTTGTGTCTCAAAGTATCTTAAACTTTGATCTTTCTCTCAAAATGTCCTGTGAGTAAATACAACATGAGCCTATTGTGTAAGCTGCATAATCAGAATTTATGAGCTTTCAACAATCAAATGTGATTTCATATTATTCCCATAATTGATATGCCTATTACAGAAAAATAATTAAGAGCTGAGGGTGAAATAAAACCTTGTACATCTAATATACCTTATTTATAAATGATTTTTACATTTATATATTTATTCATATATACTTATGTATATAACAATAATAATTAAGGAATAAGAGATTATGAATTTGAAAGGATAGCATTGAAGGAAAACATGGGAGGTGTTTAAAGGAGGGGGAGGGAGTAATATATTATATTTTGAATACATATAAGAAGATATGTCCTCTTTAAAAATTTTCTTTTAGCAGTGGAACAATCTTTATTATTGTTTATGACAATTATGAAGGTATTTAAATACTCCAGATCAAATATGGTCATCCAGGGCCACATTTGCTTTCTTCTCCTTTTATTGTTATTAAAAATTATTTTCTGTACAATATATTGGGATCACCATTTTAACTCATCTGGCTCCTTCCAGATCCTCTTCAACTCCCCAGAAAACAAACAAATAGGTAAACGATAAATACAAATAAACCAAAATTAAAAACCAAACACATGAAACGCATGAGCATACAGAAAGCATAAAAACAAAATCTAAATCTTAATGCACAAGTAAATGACCAGCAGAATGAAAAGGACAAATGAAGCAATATAAGACAAAAGCGTACATAAATTTTCCATTCAAACTGGAATAAGATGAAATCTGAAATTAGTTTAGGATAGCGTTTTCCTGGTAATTAAGAATGATACACATTTCTTTAAGCCATCCTTAGCCATTTATGTTTCATATTTTGAGAAATCTCTGTTTAGGTCTATGTCCCATTTCAATTGTTTTGTGATATGTATTTTCTTGACAATGTATCAGTGTTAGATACCAACCCTCTAGAAGATGTGTAGTTTTTCACCCATTGTGATCCCTGCCACGTTAGTCCGATAATGATATCTTTGGACATACAGAAACTTTTCAGCTCTGTGAAGTCCCATTTAGTAATTTCTTATTTTAGTACCTGTGCTATGGGTGTCCTGTACAGAAAGCTTTTTTCTGCATCAAATAGCTCAAGACTATTACCAACATTGTATTCTATCAGATTCGGATACCTGGTTTTGTGTTGAGGATTTGATCCATTTGCAGCTGAGTTTTGTACAAAGCATTATGCATGGATCTATCTGGATTCTCCTATAGGCAGTCTTCTACTTTTGCCAGCACCATTTGCTGAAGATGTTGCTTTTCTTCATGTCTGTGGTATTTCGGGGCTTTTTGTTGTTGTGTGTTTTGTTTTTCTTACCAAAAATCAGGTTTGTATAACTGTGTAGAGTTATATCTGGGTATTCAATGTGATTTCATAGAGCAATATGCATATTTTGTTTTGCTTTGTTGTTTTCTTCTGTTTTTCCAATAAAGTATTTGTATTGATTGTTTGCGAACCTCATACAATGTATCCCTATCCCACTGTTCCCATGCTTCTCAGGTCCAGCCTCCCACCCTCGTCCCCATTCGAAATACATGAAGTTCAATGTGTGAAGCCCACATACTTATTGGAATGTGTGGTCACATTCCTAGTGGCCAGATTGTTTTTCTTTTTTTCGGAGCTGGGGACCGAACCCAGGGCCTTGCACTTGCTAGGCAAGCGCTCTACCACTGAGCTAAATCCCCAACCCCAAGTGGCCAGATTCTTAAAGATATCTGAGTCCTTTCCCACCACCCCCCACCAGAAGCCATCAAGTGTGAAGAGCTGCACTTCAGCACCTTTATCAAAAATTTTAAGGACTTTCTTACATGGTTATCTGTTTAGACTTGTCACTGAAATTTTCAATGTTTTGCATTCTCAATTATGATTCTAGAGTCATTGATACCACTTCAACAGAAACTTCCTTCCCATAAATGTTATCAGCACAACTGATTATGAACTGTCACATGCCTTACAGTGGCAGCACAGCACAGATTATGAATATCCACAAGATCTCCAGAGATAGCGTGGACCAGGTGGAGACATTTATCATCCATGCACTGAGCTCCTCATGGTTGTGGCAGGCCATCAGCTGCAATCTGATGTGCGATACCCAGAACTATGGGGTTCAGGAGTGACTCAAGTTCTCTTCCTTTTCTAGCCTACTGCAAGAGCCAACTTGGCTTAATCCCAACATACTCGCTTATATACTAATACATTTTTGCCCACTATAGTTCTGTGCTACAACTTGAAATCTGAAATGGTAATAACCTATAGCAGTTCTTTTCCTATTCAGAATTCTATTTGCAACCCTCTTTTGGTTTTTGTTGTGTTTCTGTTTCCATATGGAGTTGAAAATTGTTTTCGCAATTTCTATGAAGAATTTTGTGGGGACTATGATGGGGATTGTGTTAAAGCTGTGCATCGCCTATGGTAGAATGAGGCTCTTCATATATAATACTGCTGATCCATGAGAATAGAACACAATCTATTTTCTGATTTGTTTAATTTCTGTTTTATATCTTAATGATTTCATTACACAAGTCTTTCAGTTGCTTTGTTAAAGTTATCTCAAGCTAATTTTTAGAATGTTGCAAAAGGTTTCCTTCTCATGTGTTTTTTCCCAGGCTATTAACTATTTGTATACAGGAAGAGTACTAGTTTTTCTATATTAATTTTGTATTGTGCTATTTTGCTCAAAGTATCAGATGTAGATGATTCTTTGTAGAATTTTTAGGGTGTTTGATGTACAAAATCATATCTTATGCAAATAATATATTTTGAATTTTTTTGTGTACTTTAAGAAACTTTATCTCCATCAGTTTTGTTTTTTTATTCTTCTAGCTATGTCTTCAAGTACCATGTTGAATAGGTGTGGAGAAAGTGGACCTCGCTCTCTTGTTTCTGATCTTAGCAGAATGCTTTGAGTTTCCTTTAAGTTAGTGCTGAATGTTAGCTTGCTATAAATTTATTTTGAAAATATGTCTGTTGAAGCCCTAGTCTCTGCCAGTCTTTTACTTTAATGAGGTGCAAGATGATAGCATACACAAGGTGGTCAGATAGACTACATGTTGTTTTGTTAATTTTCTTATATCTGTTGAAACTTGCTTTGTTTTCAAGAATGTTGCCAATTTTGGAGGAAGTGTCATGAGCCACTATGAAAAAAGGAATTCTTCAATGTTTGGGTGAAATATTCTGTAAATATCTACTGGGTTCATGTGAATACCACAGTTGTGGCTACCTGCATAAAAAATGAAAATGTAAGCTCAGCCCGATGCCTGAATCCCAGCATACTAGAGGCAGAGACAGGCAGATTTCTCTGAAGTGGAGGTCAACTTGGTCCATAAAATGAGTTCCAAGACAGGAAGGGTTACACTGAAAAAACTTATCTCAAAAAAAAAATAAATAAAATAAATTAAACCAAATGAGACAATGCCTTGTTGGAGAAAAAAGTTTTATAGAGAAAACTAAAAAAATGTAACAGGGTTTAGAGGAACTAAAACTAATTTTATACATACATATATATATGCATATATAAAAAGTAGTAAAATAAGTAAACACATTGGAAAATACTTTTAAATATATTTTCTGTTTTGTTTCATTTCATATATAATTTTATGTGTGAAATATATCACATTTAAAATGTAGAAACAACTATCCAATAATTACTGACAGTAACCTGTCAATTTCAATTTCAATTTTACGTTTACCATAAAATGTAGTAGTAGTAGTATGTGTGTGTGTTTGTGTGTGTGTGTGTATCACATCTTTACACTGCTTCCTGTCTCTCTAGTACCTCATACTCAATATTGACTATGAACATGAAAATGCTCTGTATTTCTCCCATGAATTAATCTCTGACTTCATGATCTCCATAATGTCACATTTTCATGTGAATTTCTGCCTGAGCCTGTTTTGTTTTGTTTTTCTCAGATTGAAGCATTCCATTCTGCATGGAAACTTTAAGCAGGAAGGTAGAAAATTCAAAATAGCTTTTGAAAGTTCCTAAAACTGACCAGATTCCCTGGGTCTCACCCTAATAGAGAATGGAGCATTAAGCAACAAAATGATTCTCAAACAAGTTCAGCTGCAAATAAGACTCTCAGAGAAGCCATAGAGCAAAAAAGTCTCTGAGAGTTGATCAGCAGCCTAAAAGAAACAGAAACCAGCCAAGCTGACTGAGAAAGGTTTAGGCCAACTGAGAATGGGGAAACGGCACTGTCCAGCCTGTGGAACTGCATAGAGACTATACTATGTTCCCCTAGGTTCCCATTTTTGTGAGATGTCACCCATGCTTGATTGGCATGCTTGAAGCAGCCGTCTTTGAGTCATTTCTCTTCCTGTATAAAATGCTTCATTCATGTTCCAGTAAGTACCTAAATAAAACTCATGGTTCACCAATTCGGACATTGGTGGTATCAATAGTTTGGTATGTGTTAAAATCACTGATTCCAGAAACTTTGGATTTCATTATGGAATCAGCTGTAGTAAATATGAATTTATAGTTCCTTTACAATTCCCACTTTTATACAATTACTAGTTGTGTTTGCATTCCTCTGTAAATACAAATCCTGACTTGTGCCACATCACTAGATCTCCAGGCACTTTTATAGACCAGGCTGCTGCCAGTGAACTCTCTAGATTTGTCTCTTTAGTGGTGATAATTTTAAATGATAGCTTTATCAATATTATAATTCATATCTGATTCTGTTTTCTTTCCTGAATTTGGAATGTCATTTTGCCTACCAGCTTAATTTCTCATCTTTTTTCTTGGATCTGTGATGAATCAGAATTCTCTTGGAGCTTTGGAAATGATGTGCCTGATACAGCACTTTATGGCTTTGATCATAAGAGCTCCCCATATATCTAGACTGATATCCATCACAATTTAAGGAAAACCTTGATCTCTATTCATTTTTCTCCCATTTTCCTCCCATTATCTGTTCTTATATGTATATGTAGCTCCAGTGTTTTTTCCCCACCCATTTTGAAATTTTTTTTTTATTAACTTGAGTATTTCTTATATACATTTCGAGTGTTATTCCCTTTCCCGGTTTCCGGGCAAACATCCCCCTCCCCCCTCCCCTTCCTTATGGGTGTTCCCCTCCCAACCCTCCCCCCATTGCCGCCCTCCCCCCATAGACTAGTTCACTGGGGGTTCAGTCTTAGCAGGACCCAGGGCTTCCCCTTCCACTGGTGCTCTTACTAGGATATTCATTGCTACCTATGGGGTCAGAGTCCAGGGTCAGTCCATGTATAGTCTTTAGGTAGTGGCTTAGTCCCTGGAAGCTCTGGTTGCTTGGCATTGTTGTACTTTTGGGGTCTCAAGCCCCTTCAAGCTCTTCCAGTTCTTTCTCTGATTCCTTCAAT
Organism: Rattus norvegicus; assembly: GCF_021556685.1. Lineage (NCBI taxonomy): Eukaryota > Metazoa > Chordata > Mammalia > Rodentia > Muridae > Rattus > Rattus norvegicus. The sequence goes on along the minus strand of NC_141546.1, from coordinate 20,340,233 downwards.
AGGGGACCTATTCTCAGTTCAGTGGTTTGCTGCTGGCATTCGCCTCTGTTTTTGCTGTATTCTGGCTGTGTCTCTCAGGAGAGATCTACATCCGGCTCCTGTCGGTCTGCACTTCTTTGCTTCATCCATCTTGTCTAATTGGGTGGCTGTATATGTATGGGCCACATGTGGGGCAGGCTCTGAATGGGTGTTCCTTCAGTCTCTGTTTTAATCTTTGCCTCTCCCTTCCCTGCCAGGGGTATTCTTTTTCCTCATTTAAAGAAGGAGTGAAGCATTCACATTTTGATCATCCATCTTGAGTTTCGTTTGTTCTAGGGATCTAGGGTAATTCAAGCATTTGGGCTAATAGCCATTTATCAATGAGTGCATACCATGTATGTCTTTCTGTGATTGGGTTAGCTCACTCAGGATGATATTTTCCAGTTCCAACCATTTGCCTACGAATTTCATAAACTCGTTGTTTTTGATAGCTGAGTAATATTCCATTGTGTAGATGTACCACATTTTCTGTATCCATTCCTCTGTTGAAGGGCATCTGGGTTCTTTCCAGTTTCTGGCTATTATAAATAAGGCTGGGATGAACATAGTGGAGCACGTGTCTCTTTTATATGTTGAGGCATCTTTTGGGTATATGCCCAAGAGAGGTATAGCTGGATCCTCAGGCAGTTCAATGTCCAATTTTCTGAGGAACCTCCAGACTGATTTCCAGAATGGTTTTACCAGTTTGCAATCCCACCAACAATGGAGGAGTGTTCCTCTTTCTCCACATCCTCGCCAGCATCTGCTGTCACCTGAGTTTTTGATCTTAGCCATTCTCACTGGTGTGAGGTGAAATCTCAGGGTTGTTTTGATTTGCATTTCCCTTATGACTAAAGATGTTGAACATTTCTTTAGGTGTTTCTCAGCCATTCGGCATTCCTCAGCTGTGAATTCTTTGTTTAGCTCTGAACCCCATTTTTTAATAGGGTTATTTGTTTCCCTGCGGTCTAACTTCTTGAGTTCTTTGTATATTTTGGATATAAGGCCTCTATCTGTTGTAGGATTGGTAAAGATCTTTTCCCAATCTGTTGGTTGCCGTTTTGTCCTAACCACAGTGTCCTTTGCCTTACAGAAGCTTTGCAGTTTTATGAGATCCCATTTGTCGATTCTTGATCTTAGAGCATAAGCCATTGGTGTTTTGTTCAGGAAATTTTTTCCAGTGCCTATGTGTTCCAGATGCTTCCTTAGTTTTTCTTCTATTAGTTTGAGTCATTTTGAAATTTTATATTTGTTTTTATACTTGAAATTCACTAATCTGTTGTTAAACACATTTAAAATTATTTTTTGCTTTTCAATTCTAACATTTACTGTTTAGTTCCTCATAATTTCTATTTGATATTTAGAATAACAGTTTCTGTTATTGCTCTGACTTGATTGTTTCAGGAGCCATAATGGAACAGGTTAATATCTAGCTGGTGATCTTCCTGAGATGGCCTGCTTCAGATTTTTATTCATGCTGTGACAGGTTCGCCCTTATTACCAAGGCCATAAAGAAATTCATTTTAGGAAAGATCCCTGCTATTCATTTGCTTTTCCTGTTATTAGTAAACATATATAGCAATCACCAAGTATAGCACACCCCTTTGGAACTGATCTCTACAGATCTATGATATGTACTGTATAGACAACTATATAGAAAGCTATATAGACAAATAGGTGACTTCTTAAATCTTAATGATGATCCTATATAGTGGAACGGCTATTAGGTCCTTTTCTGATAATCAAAACTGCAATGAACACTCTGCCAGTCTTCCAATTGTCAGCAGCTAATTGATCTTAGATGATAGCCAGACTTTCTCCTACTCAGAGCACATTCCAAGAGGTTGTAAAACAATTAAACAAAGGTTTTAGAAAGGGAATTGGTGATATATTGTAGGTGCTAGAACAGAAGATAAAATATTGACTGTGTTTATCTATACAAAACTTCACTAATAACTTAGTTATGGATTCAACCCTTCAGTGAACCTGCGGAGCTATGATAGGAAATAGATATTTAGCCAGATAATTACTCCTAATGGATATGTATGTGAGTATTCTCTGTTGTAAACTTCTACTTCAATTTATGTTTGATCATTTTGTGCGACCTTGTGATGAACCTTGTAACATGTGATCATGTATTCTGAAAGATATATAAGTACTGAGGACAAAAGAAGAGAAGAATTCCCTTAGGAGAATTTTTCCCTTTCCCGACTTGGAAGAATATTCCCATTTCCCTGCTTAGGATCTTTCTGCTTTTCCTCTAAGATAGCTTTCATGGGAATCTTTTTAAAACTTAGTAATAAATGCCGTAATCACTTTTCTATGTGTCTCCTTTCCTTCCTGAGACTTCTGACTAGCTGCCTGAAAGTTAAAGCCCAGCAGTGCCTGCTGAGATAGAACCAAGGCAACAGTACTTAATCCTCTGCAGTTAGGCTACAGCTGTCAATTGCCTAAGCCTTGTACCATCAGAAAGAGCAAGAAAATGTTTAGGACTTCTAGAAGTTATCATCGGCATTTCCACACAGTTAGAGCTAGAATGCCCTGAGAGCCTCAGACTTGAAAGCCATGCCAAAGTCCTACTCTGTGCACCCTGCCACTATGCTCTCTGGGTCCGGAGGTCGCAAGAACAATTGGCACTTTCTTTCCTCATATATGAATGTGTTTTGTGGTCCTCAAATATATTAAATGACTATATTAAAATATTATTTTTATTTGGTTCAACATCTAGGCTTATTCAAAATTATTGTTTTTCTTTTTTCTTTTTTTCGGAGCTGGAGACCGAACCCAGGGCCTTGCTCTTGTTAGGCAAGCGCTCTACCACTGAGCTAAATTCCCAATCCCTCAAAATTATTTTTTTTATTGACTGTCTTTGTTCTTCAGTATGCATAACACTTTTATACATGCTATAAACTTTCCACATTAATACTTAGCATCTGTTACAGTTATTATAGTAAATGTCACCAGCAAGCTCATGTGTAACTCACTTGCTCTCCAGCAGGAGTGCTATTTTGAGAGGTTCTGGAGACCATGCATTTGCGATATGCGTGGGAGAATTAATTCACTGGCAATGGGTCTTTAAAAATTATTGTCTAGAGCTCCTTTCTGTCTTGCCAATGCCTCTGCCCAGGCAGCAGCTGTTGCTCCAAGATGCTGTACTGGCAGCACTGAACTGAGTACAGCATAGGTGAGCGGAGCAGAGCCGAGTTGAGCCAGCAGAGAGGGCTGTCCAGCAAGCAAAGTGCGACGGGGGTTGGGGGCGGATTCTAGTGGTGAAAGTTTCTGGAGAGCATTCTCGGAACCCAGGCAGTGTTACAGTTCTTATGTGATAGATGTTCTCAGATGATGGAGTAATTCTCACACACCTCATTCTTCTGGATAGGATCTTATATACAGTTTTAGGGTTGGTTGCGGTCTGACAGTAGGTGATTCTTCCTGACTTTGTCTGAGATGTTAGGAATGCCTCCCTCATCTGCATGTAGAAGGGCTTGAGAGTACTGAGGCTTATAGGACTGATGGCCACAATTCTCTCTATGGGTAGCTGTGGTTACGTGGTGACAGGGTCCTGGTGCCAGGAACAGGTGAGGCTCCTACTGTCTTTTCTGGGTCCTCAAGACCCTGGGCTTCAAGACAAGATCAACTCTAACAGGCTTCATCTCATGCTCCGCTGCCCCACACCTCTCATGTCTGCTTTCTGTCAACTGGACTGTGACCAGCCACCCCGCACCACACATTTCTACCACAGCAATGATGTTATATCTAACTGCGTGGGACAAGCTGCTTCATTGACTGAACTCTGAGATATAAGCCAAAATCGTTCCTTTCTTAAATTGCCTTTGTCAGACGTTTTGTCAAAGCAGCAAGATTTTAACAAATATGACATCTGATATATTTTATCAACCATATGCTCTGATGATGTTTTCTTAGTTTTTCTTTTCTCCTGAATTGCCTATGTATTAACTTTTGGTACATAGCCTCCACATGATGATGTTTATATTTGGCTGGGAGCCTGACCAGCCACCAGTTATCTTTCTGGAAGGCAGAAAGATATGGGTGTAGGGTTGATGGATTTTGGTGGGGGGCAATGGCAAAACCAGGTCTTGCAAAAATAAAGGTTGCTTACTAACAGTAATATTTATCTTTTTGACTCTTTGCTATGCTTGGACCAGAAATAACTGGCTTTTGATTATTAATACCTGTTGTTAACAGGGGTGGAGGGATTAAGTAAAGAAGTTTTTGTTCTGGCTTTTCTTTTTTCTCAGCGGTCAGTAAGAGGATGGGCATTCCCTTAGTATTTTGTGAGCCAGGAAAAGCAAGTAAATGCCACAGAAAGGAAACTCTCATGCAGGTAACACACACACACACACACACACACACACACACACACACACACACACACACACTCATAAACATACGTATTCTGGTCAGACCTGACCATCTGTCTTACCAACTCCACAAGTATTCATATATACTTACACATACCTATACGTGTGTGTGTGTGTGTGTGTGTGTGTGTGTGTGTGTGTGTGTTGTGTTGGATGAAGCAAAAGGCACCATGAACATGTTTCATTGAGCAAGAGGCAGTGTAGAAAGAACTCACCCATTCTGGCTGAAAGAAGATCCAGCCTTTACTGCTCAGAGAAATAAAAGGCTTTTTCTAAAATCTTTTTTTGCTAAGTGAAAGAAGAAACAGTGTTAAGAATTCTGCTGCTTGTAGCCATTGTTCTTAGTCCTTCTCCTTTCTCAGTAGAATAGATCACATGGTTCTCTAAGTATCTTTACACTTAAAAAAATTTGTGCCTGGAAGATTTACATGTGTTTCCATTAAGACTAATACCTAATTAAACGTTTATTATCCATCACTAGTTCTACAAGTTCATTCAAGACTATAAAACAATAATTCTTAAGCCATAAGAAGCAAGTCATCTGCCTTGTGTCTCATTACTTTTGAAATCTGGTATAGATAAATCCAGGCAATATTTTATCTTCTATCCTTGTACCTACAATATATTGCCCTTTCACAGTTTATCACCCTTAGATATCAGATAAGATTTTTACAGCTAACCTACAAGAAATGTTTTCCCTGATCATAAATTTGTTCCAAGTCTGCTTTCTATCCTAATTCAATTTGTGCAATGGACAAATTTCTACCTTAGTTTAGATAGAAAGGGCTAATTGTAGCTTTTATACTAGAGAGGGTTCAAAATTATGTGTATAAATTTAGAATTCTATAGAATCATTATTAGGAATTTTGAAATCATATATTTGTCTACAGAGCATTGCTACAAGAGAGTACATCCTTGTTGATCTGTAGAAAATCTGCCTAGTAAGGCCAGAAATTATATTATTTAATAGTACTAGGAAAATGCATATCACCTGCAAGAAGCAATCCTGAGATGAAGTCTCTTGAGACTTTGCCTTTCAGTACTCACCCATCATTAGCCACACAAAAATTCAGTGGGCCAGTTAGAAAAAAGTGACCTGTTTAGCCTTAGACTTTTCTAGATGGCTCTTTACATTATTCTGATTGCTTTATTCCATTGTTTGGTCTTTTCATTCTAGATTTCCTAGACTACTGATAGTCAGCTCTGTGCCTGTGAAATATGTGATTTGAGAAGATGTTTGCTCCACCACTGGGAGGCAAGATTTTCATAGACTTCTACCCTATGTGAGGAAAAGCTGGGGGGCTCATTCAAAACTGAGCTTAATTAGTTCCTGCCAGGCTTTATTGGGTCTTACTGTTCACGTAATTTTTTTATACAGGCAGAAGAATCCAAATGTTAATATCTACCACTTTCTCATCTAAGCCATTCTTCATTAATGTCCTGATTGTCTTACTCCCCAAGTGCTACTGAGACCTCAATATCAATAATATAAACCTTCATGTTTCTTCTATTGATTTCTTATGTGTGGCATTTATAGTTTTAACTCAAGACAAAATTAAATTTACCATCTCTGGAATAAAGGTGCTAGTTTTATATCCACACAAATGATGATTAAAAACATTGAGAATGTAATAGAACTGAATATTGGGGGGGAAAAGTAGTTCCCATTCCCTCATTGATCTTGTCCAGAGATCCAAAATTAATCTATAGATACTTGAAATGGATGTCTTTACAAGTGTATTAATTCTGTAGTATTTGGAAGAATTCATTTCTTTAACTAAAAATCATAGGTCGATAGAATATATTGTATACACATATATGCAGAAATATGAGAACATGTTACTATTGAATTTATACAATCTTAGCTTAAACATGTATTCTACATTATATTTAACAAAATTGATTAGTTTTCAGAGTTATACTTGCTAACTACAAATATTATGTTGTTTGTTTTTGTTGTTATTCATATTCTTTAAGTTTCTTATTCAATTACAGTACCAAATATAGACATATCTGAAGTTAATGCATGAATGAAGATACTTTAATGGAGAAACCCAGTCCCTAATCAAGAACCTTACCTTGTATTATCCATTTCACTGCCACAAAGTAAGTACAAATTCATAAATGTGTTGGGAAAATTTAACAGCCTGGCCTTTAGCCATTTGTTTGCATGCCCATTATTATAAATTATTATTATTATTATTATTATTACTATTATTATTATTACTATTATTATTATACTTTTCTCTACTACAAAAATTTGAAAATGATGATAAATTAAATTAAAATCTAGGCTTTGTAAGACAATTTTCAGCACTAAATCAAAGAAAAGAAACAATAGATAACAATTCTTTTGCCCCATATTCTTCACTTATATTGTAATCTGACTTTAAACAAAAATAAAAATGTTGAATGATTGATAGATACATGCAAGATAGGTAAATAGATCAATAAGCAATATATAAAGCAAGAGGTTATGGCTACTTATGGTACAGATGATTAGAAAGTAGAGTATGAAACTGTCTGTCTGCTTAGATGGCATTTGGCCTCTTAATGTTTTGAACATGTGAAAGGGTACATTGAACCTGCATCATCCAGTGAAGTCCTTTGTTCGCTTTTTATCATATTCTGTTATGGGGAAAAAGGGGAATAATATTTAAAGATAATTCTAAGTTTGATAAAGAAGAAACAGAGCCTCATTTATGTTGGTACTTTATATTCCTTTTATATAGTTTATAAGCAATCTTGTTATTGCAAGGTTATAACATAAATATCAAATAATTTAAATACTATTCTATATCTACTATTAAACATGAACTCTTGAATAATTTACTTTCCCCTTGAATATAAAATCTTTCAACTAAAAGGAAAGATATGGAAAATGAATATAAATATACACATTTTAATTCAGGATATAAATCCAGTCAGCTATATTCTGAACTCAATTTTTATGTTTGTTGTACTATTATATAAAATAGGTATTTTGTTACAAGGAGATATCATTCTTTCAGGTTTTTTTTCAGGTACCTATTTCCAGAAGAACTAAGTAATTAGGAAATGATTGCCTTTAGGAAAACCAATAATTTAAGGTAGTTAAGTCTGAGGAAATTCAAAAAATCAAAAGCCTATAATCAGGAAAACTGAAAAATCTAGATGAATTGGATGATTTTCTAGAGAGATGCCAGGTACCAAAGTTGAATCAATACCAGATAAACTATCTCAACAGTCCCGTAACACTGAAAGAAATAGAAGCAGACATAAAAAATCTCCCAACCAAAAAAGGCCGAGGACTGGATGGTTTTAGTGCAGAATTCACCCAGACCCTCAAAGACACCTAATGCCAATACTTCTCCAAATATTCCACAAAACAGAAACTGAAGGAATACTACCTAATTCATCTATCAAGCCATAGTTATACTAATACCTAAACCACACAAAGGCCCAACAAAGAGAAGTTCAGTCTAATTTTGCTTATGAATATTGATGCAAAAACTCAATAAACTTCTTGCAAATAGAATCCAAGAATATATCAAAATGATCATTCACCACAATCAATTAGACTTCATTCCAGGGATGAAGAAATGTTTCAATATATGGAAATCCATTAATGGAATCCACTATATAAACAAAGTTAAATGGCTTGGATAAATCAGGAATTCAAGGCCCTAGGTTAAACATAAAAAAGAAACATACAGCAAACAAATAGTCAACAACAAATTTAATAGAGAGAAAACTGAAGCAATCAAACTAACATCAGGGAAAAGAGTAGTCTGACTACTCTCTCTGTATTTATTCAATATTGTACTTGAAGTTCTAGCCAGAGTAATTAGAGAACAAAATGAGGTCAAAGGAGTATAAAATGGTAAGAATGATGTCAAGGTAGAGCAATGGAATTGAACTGAAGATGCATAAATAATACCATGACAAAGAAGTCAAAACTATACAGTGGAAAAAGACAGCTTTCAACACATGGTGCTGGTCAAACTAGCATTCTGCATATAGAAAAGTACAAATTAATACATTTTTATCTCCTTATACAAAGCTCAAGTCCAAATAGACCCAGGACCTCCAAATATAACAGATGTGCTAGAAGTGAAAATGGGAAAGAGACTTGAACAGATTGGCCCAGGGGACAATTGACTGAATCGAACACCAATGGCCCAAGCTCTAAGATCAAGAATTGACAAATGGCATCTCTTGAAGTTAAAAAGCTTCTATAAGACAAAGGATGCTGTCAACAGGACAAAATGGCAACCTATAGATTGGGAAAAGATTTTTCCCAGCACTACATTAGACAGAGGGCAAATATTCAAAATATACACGAACTCAAGAAACTGACCTCCAAAAATCCAAACAACTCAATAAAAAAAAAAGGTGTATAGAACTAAACAGAGAATTCAAAGCATAGGAATCTTGAATGGCCTAGAAGCACCTAACAAAAATGTTAAAGATCTTTAATCATCAGGGAAATGCAAATCAAAATGACACTGAGATTGACCTTACACAAATCAGAATGGGTAAGATCAAAAACTTAGGTGAAAGCAGATGCTGATGAGGATGAGTTAAAGAAAGAACAGTCCTCCATTTCTGGTGGGATTGCAAGCTGGTACAACCACTTTGGAAACACATATAGTGGTTCACCACAAAACTGGAAATTGTTCTACCTTTATTCACAGCTGTACCACTCCTAGGCATATACCCCAAAGATGTCCTAATATATAACAAGGACACATGCTCCACTGTGTTTCTAGCAGTCTTATTTATGATAGCCACAGGCTGGAAACATCCCAGATGTCCCTCAACAGAAGTATGAATATAGAAAATATGGTACAATTATATTTGTAAGATGGTACAATCACTCTGGAAATCAGTCCGAGGGTTCCTCAGAATATTGGGCATTGCACTACCTGAGGACCCAGCTATAACACTCCTCGGCATTTACCCAAAAGATGCTCCAACATAAAACAAAGACACATTCTCTACTGCTCATAGCAGCCTTATTTATAATAGCAAGAAGCTGGAAATAACCCAGGGGCCCTTCAACAGAGGAATGGATAAAAAAATGTGGTAGATCTATGTAGTGGGATAGTACTCAGCTATCAAAAACAATGACTTCTTGAAATTCATAGAAAATATCATCCTGAGTGAGGTAACCCAATCACAAAAAAAAAAAAAAAGACACATGGTATGCATTCACTGATAATTAGACATTAGCCCAAAATCTCGAATTATCCAAGATACAATTCACAGATCAAATGACGGTCAAGAAGAAGGATGAATGAAGTGGGGATGTTTCAGTCCTTTTTAAAAGGGGTAACAAACATATTCATAGTAGGAGATATGGAGACAAAGTTTGGAGCAGAGAGTGAAGGAGTGGCCATTCAGAGCTTGCACCACCTGGGGATATATATATAGGTCTGAAGGAGCTGAAGGAGCTGAAGGAGCTGAAGGAGCTGAAGGAGCTGAAGGAGCTGAAGGAGCTTGCAACTCCATAAAATCAACAACAAAAATCAACCAGAGCGCCTAGGGACTAAACCTCTACCCAAAGAGTACACATGGATAGATCCATGGCTCTAGCTGCAAATGTAGCAGAGGATGACCTTGTTGGGCACCAATGAGAGAAGAACCCCTTGGTCCTTGTGTATGGGAATGTCAGAGCCATGTGGGGAGGTGGGAAGGGGAGTGGGTGGGGAGGGAGAACACCCTTATAGAAGCCTGGGGAGGGGAATGGGATAGGAGGCTTATGCAATGAAACTGAGAAAGGGAATAGTACTGGAAATATAAATTTAAAAAAATACCAAAAATGAAATTATAAAGAAATTTGATAAATTCACAAATAATTCCCATGCAATATGTTTCTTCTGCCTGTTCTGCTTAGAATGCAGTTCATATCTGAAAAAAATGTAAAAAAAATTTTAACAGCAAAACCTTCTTTCAATCAAGTAGTAAAAATAAAGGCACAGATTTGTATTAGAAAGGTGTGTGATAGCTAGAAGTTTCCTGTATCTGAGTGGGGTTAATAAATGAAGCAAATAAAAGGCGTTTGATCCCACGCTGTCTGTACCCAGGTTACCATGCTCATCATTTTTAGTCTTTCCTAGTGTATAGCATAATCTTCACTTTTATTTTAGAACACAATTTATTTCATCCCCTTTCTCACCCACTCTCTCCTATGTTTTAAATATGTCAAATTTTCTGTCTTCTCTTTTTAAAACTCTTCCAAAATTTGCTTTGATGGACCTGATCCTCTATAGATATAGTGGGTTTAATGATCAGTGTCACAGAAGAAATATGACAGATGCCAAGAACTGCTAGGTGGCAGGAGCCTGATATACTTGTCTTCTGAGAGGCTCTGTCAGAGCCTGACAAATACAGAGGTGGATGTTCACAGACAACAATTGGAGTGAACACGGGGTCCACAATGGAGGAGTTACAGAAAGGACTGAAGTAGCTGGAGGGGTTTGCAACCCAAATGAAGAACAACATCAACCAAGCAGACGCTCCAGACCTCACAGGGACTAAACCACCAATCAAAGAGTACACATGGACAGACCCATGGCTCCAGCTGCATATGTATCAGAGGATGGCATTTCTGGCATCAGTGGGAGGAGGAGCCCTTGCTCCTGTGAAGGCTCGATGTCCTAGTGTAGGGAAATGCCAGGAACTAAGGCAGGAGGGAGTTGGTGGGTGGGTAATGTAGCACCCTCACAGAAGCAGGGGGAGGGGGTGTGATAGAGGGTTTCAAAGGGGAAACCACAAAAGAGGATAACGTTTGAAATACAAATAAAGAAAATATCCAATAAAAGTGTTTGTAGCAAAGAAAAAAATGTTGCAAAGCTGTTCACCCTCCCTTTCACTACTAGGATTGGAGCAAGGACAATAGGTGGCAACTGTAGTTCCACTGGTGACTCAGTGATATTGGGCAGGCTTGACAAGTTTCTACGTGCTTGTTTATTCAGAAAGGGACTCTTCTTTTTTCAGTCTTTGATTTCCTTGCATGTGGAAACATTTGTTTATTTGACTAAAGAGACTTACGTTTTGTTGATAATAAACTAACATTTTAAAGCTCTCAGGAATTGCCCTGGGTATGGTGGATAATTTCTAATTGGAAATTTTCATTTTTGATTTTAAGCTTTCACTTCAGTTTTGAGCCCATTATTGAAGAAGGACAAGTGCGTTTACATCAGCTGCTCAGGCTCTTACACTGCGATCTATAAGTGTCCTAACATGTACTCCTACTTCGCATGCTCAAAACCTTTTAAAAAGGTGAGGGAGTCTGAGAATTTTATGGTGTAAATTTTGTTTCTTTTGTTTTCTCCTGGTGATTGACTTTACCAGCTGGGCTCATTTAAATCTCTGTTTTTGTTTATTTGTTTGCCTGTTTTCATTTTTAAAACCATTGCTACTTTTCCATAGCTTCCTTCCTCCTGAAGGAAAGGCAATTAACGCAGTTTAGATCCTGGTCTGTAGTCAGGGAGTATAAGCACCAAACAGAACTCTAAATTCAGCAGCAGATTTCAGCCTGTCTTTTAAGGTTTAGAAGCACCCATAATTTGTACACTTCACTTGCCTCTTTCCGCGAATTTTAATTTATCTGTTGTAGGCATGTATTTAATTTATCTGTTGTAGGCATGTATTTAATTTATCTACTGTAGGCATGTATTCCGCACCTGCAGTTCCATACTGCTCCGTACCTTAGAAAACCCCAAGGATAGAGGAATTGTTTAGGGAACCTGGAAAGCAGAGCATAAAGCAAGGCTGTAATAGAATAAGTTAAAAAGGCTACATATATACTGGTGAGAAATTATTTTCAGATGTCATTTGCAATGTAGATCACACGTAAAGGTCACACCTCTTGAATTAGTATTAAAGTGATTAATGACTTAAACAACAGGATGAGTACAGTAGTTTGAATGAGAATAACACTCATGATACTCAAAGGCTTGTATGTTTGCATCATTGGTTTCCAGTTGTTGGACTGTTTGGAAATGATCAGGATGTGTGACCCTCCTAGATGAGTTGTGTCATATTGGTTGAGTTTTGAGGTATCAAAAGCACATGCCAGTCCCACGGTCTCTCTCTGCCTATGGCACCATGCCTAGCATAATGGTTCCTTGTCATGATGATAATGGATATTGTAAGCAAGTCCCCAATTAAAAACTTTATTTTTAAGAATTGCCTTTGTTATGGGTCCTCTTCACAGCCATAGGAGAGCAACTAAGGTTTTGAAAAATGTATTGACTATACAGATTGTCAGTGAGAAAAGTATTTCAAATGGCATTACACAAAGGCTTCTGATTTAATTTGTTTTTCTGATGGCATTGAAAGGACAATAATCCACATTTTTAAACTTTATCAAACATGTTTCATGTCACTTAGTGTACTTATTGCTATGAATTGTATTAATTCAGAAAATCTTACTCTGTTTGCTTGATAATATAGGAAAGAGCAAACAAATCAGTTCCATGAGTGGTCCACATCACACCTGACCCCGACATAAGCTGAATCTGACCATGAGGAAAGAATTGGTTAGTTCACGTTGCACTTCATTATTAAGTACTTATCACTTTTGATTTGAAGACACAAACAAACAAGTGAGGGCTCAGTGGGTAATAGCACTTGCCATCTACATCTGGTGACCTGAATTTAATCCCTGGAACCTAAGTATAAAAACCAGATGTGGTGCCATACATATCTGATGAGTTCTACAGAAACACAGGAAGCAAACATGAGGAATGACTAGAAGCTTGTGGAAACAAGGAAAATACTACCTCCAAACAGGGTGAAGAGTATATATTCCTGAAAAGTTGACCTCTGACCTGCACATGTGTAAATTACGTCACATGTTACATGTAGAAACACAAATACACCAAAACACACACACAAACAGAGAGAGAGGCATGTATGTATGCACATGCACACAATTAAAAATAACTGAGATTAATTTAGAATACATGTAAAAATCTGTGAATATTTACTTCCTCAATTTTTGAAATAGAGGTAATATTAAATACCAATAGAAGAATATTTGATTAAATTTTGATATTAGAGAATATTAAATAACACATTTCTGACTTGGTTACCATGGTTAAACAAAAAAAATTCTAGTCTGTTACTTTTCTTTCCTTTTATTTATTGGATTATTTATTTACATTTCAACTGTTATTCCCTTTCCCAGTTTCTACTCAGGAAACCCCCTCTAACATCGCACCTCCTGCTGCTTCCCCAACCTAGCCACTCACTCCCAACTTCCTATCCCCTATACTGGGGCATCAAACATTTACAGGACAAAGGGACTCTCCTTCCACTGATGATCAACAAGGCCAGTCTCTGCTATATATGCAGCTGGAACAATGGGTACCTCCATGTATATTCTTTGGTTTGTGATTTAGTCCTTGTGAACTCTCAATATGGTGTTTCAAACCTCTTCAGCTCCCTGAGTCCTTTCTCTAACTCCTCCAGTTGGAGACTACATGCTTAGTCCACTGGTTGGCTGCTAACATCTTCCTTTGTATGTCATGCTCTGGCAGAGACTCTAAAGAGCCAGCTATATCAGGCTCCTGTCTGCATGTACTTCTTGGCATCCATAAGAGCATCTGGGTTTGTTGACTGATTATGGAATGGATCTCCCAGGAAGGGCAGCCACTAGATGGCCTTTCCTTCAGTTTCTGCTCCACACTTTGTCTCCATACCTCCTACTGTGAGAATTTTGTTTCCCCTTCTAAGAAGGACTAAAACATCCACACTTTGGTCTTCCTGTTTCTTGAGCTTCATGTGAATTGTATCTTGGGTATTCCAAGCTTGTGAGCTAATATCCACTTACCAGTGAGTGCATTCCATGGGTGTTTTTTTGTGATTGGGTTACCTCACTCAGGATATTTTCTAGTTCCATTTTTTGTCTACGAATCTCTTGAAGTCAGTGTTTTTAATAGTTGAGTCGAACTCCATTGTGTAAATGTAGCACATTTTCTGTATTCATTCCATTGTTGAAGGACAACCGGATTCTTTCTAGCTTCTGGCTCTTATAAATAAAGCTGCTATGAACATAGTGGAGGATCTGTCCATGTTGTATGTTGGAGCACTTTTGGGTACATGCCTAGGAAGGAGATAGTAAGATCCTAAAGTAATATTATATATAATTTTCTGAGAAACAGCCAAACACCAGATTTCAATCCCACCAAAACTGGAGGAATGTTCCTTTGTCCCCACATTTTCACCAGCATCAGATGTCACCTGAGTTTTTGATCTTAAACATTCTGACAGGTATGAGGTGGAAATTCAGAGGTGTTTTGATTTGCATTTCACCAATACTAAGATGTTGAACATTTGTTCAGGTCCTCCTCAACCATTTGATATGGCTCAGTTGAGAATTAATTGTTTAGCTCTGTGCCCAATTTTTTTCACTGCATATTTTTTATTTACATTTCAAATGTTATTCCCTTTCCTGATTTCCCCTCAATAATCCCTCTATTCCATCCCCCTTCCCTTCTTCTGTAAGGGTGATCCCTTTCCCAAACAACCCCACCTCCTGACTCCCAACACTGATATTCCCCTACACAAGGCATCAAGCTTTGGCAAGAGCAAGGGCTTTTCTTGCCATTGATGCACAACAAGGTCATCTTCTGCTACATATGAAGCTGGAGCAAAGGGCCTGTCCATGTGTAGTCTTTTGGTAGTGATTTATTGCCTGAAATCTCAGGATAGTTGGTATTGTTTTTCTTATGGAATTGGAAGCCCTTCAGCTCTTTCAATCCTTTCTCAAATTCCTCCAACAGGGATCCCGTTCTCAGTTCAATGGTTTACTGCTAGCATTCACTTCCGATTTTGTCACACTCTGGCTGAGCCGCTCAGGAGTAAGGTATATCAGGTTCCAAACAGCATGCATTTCTTGACTTCAACAATATTTTCTAGTTTCTAGTTCATATATATATCCATATATATCCATATATATATATCCATATATATATCCATATATATATATATATATATGCTGGATGCTGAGTTGCGGAAGGCTCTAAATGGTCATTCCTTCAGTCTCTGCTCCAAACTTTGCCTCGATATCTCCTCTCATGAATATTTTTGTTCCCCCTTTTAAAAAGGACTGAAGTGTCCACACTTTGGTTGTCCTTCTTCTTGAGCTTCAGGTGGTCTATATATTTTATCTTGGGTAATTCAAGCTTGTGGGCTAATATCCACTTATCAGTGAGTGCATACTATATACTCTTCAAAGAGTTGTGATTGGCTTACCTCACTCAGGATGCTATTTTCTACTCCCATTCATTTGCCTATAAATTTCATGAAATCATTGTTTTTCATAGCTGAATAGTACTCCATTGTGTAGATGGACCACATTTTGTATATCCATTCCTGTTGAAGGGCATCTGGGTTCTTTTCTGCTTCTGACGATTATAAATAAGGCTGCTATGAATATGGGTCATGTGTCTTTGTTGTATGTTGAAGTATCATTTGAGCTTTTGCCCAGGAGTTGTATAGCTCGGTCCTCAGGTAGTACAATGTCCAATTTTCTGAGGAAATTTAGACTGATTTCCAGAGTGGTTGTACCAGCTTGCAATCCCACCAACAATGGAGAAGTTTTACTTTCTCTACATCCTCCCCAACATCTGTTGTCTCCTGAGATTTTGATCTTAGCCATTCTGTCTGGTGTGAGGTGGAATCTCAGGGTTTTGATTCACATTACCCTTATGACTAAAGATGTTGAACATTTCTTTAGGCACTTCTCAGCCAGTTGATATTCCTCAGCTGAAAAAACATTTTAGCTATGTACCACATTTTAATAGGCTTATTTGGCACTTATTCTTCTTGAATTCTTTGTAGATTTTTAGATATTAGTCCTCTATCAGATGTAGAATGTGTAGACATCTTTTCCTAAGCTATTGGTTGCCATTTGGTTCTAACGACAGTGTCCTTTGCCTTACAGAAGCTTTGCAGTTTTATGAGATCCCATTTGTTGATTCTTGATCTTAGAGCATAAGCCATTGATGTTCTGTTCAGGAAATTTTCCCCAGTGCCCAGGTATTCTAGGCTCTTCACCTCTTTTTCTTCTAGTTTGAGTGTATCTGGTTTTATGTGGAGGTCCTTGATCTACTTGGACATAAGCTTTGTACAAAGAGATAAGAATGATTTGCATTCTTCTTCAAGCTGACCTCCACATGAACCAGCAGCATTTGTTGAAAATGCTATCTTTTTCCCACTGGAGAGTTTTAACTCCTTTGTCAATTTTCTCCACTTTTTTGGGATTAAATATCACAATAACTTGCTTGGAAGACGGAGATGTGATACAGGCTCCTTTCAGGCAGCAGGCCACTTTCAGAAGCATTGTCTAGTGACATCTTCCATAAATAGTGATAAATATACCATGGAGGAGATCAAATAGGATGAAGATCATGAATGCACAAGAATTAGCACCACTATTGTGGGTAATTAGTTGTTGCACCTCATGTGCCAAATACTGTGGGGTTCCGTGGACAGACTTGAAGACTAATCACTCCAGCCCTGACACAAGTTTCAAGGTTATCCTCTTGTAGCTAATTGCCAATGGTCCTATACCTTTCAACTACTAACCTCCTCAGCTTTTCCTAGCAGGCATCAGTAAAAGCAATGAATGTCATGTTAGCTAGTGTTATAGCCATAAGCCTTGGGTATCCAGATACTTATCTTTAGGCTTAGCACAGTCCTTAAATTCTTCTCATGATGTAGCTATTGATTCCGTTGCATCTTGTCTTGTTTCCACTTCACCTTTTCTGTCCTTGTTCTCTGTTGTTTGCTCTTGGATGCCTGTCCCTTCAGGCAACTATTATGGCTAGGACCTCTGACAAGTCTTCCTTCCTGTTGTCAACTCAGTATATTTGACTCATTGTAAGATCTGAAATTGGCAAAGAAAACCATTTGCGAGAAGACTATTGGGCCTAATGAACAAAGGTGTTTACTAGCTGATTTTAAAAATAAGGGGACTGGTGAGATAGTTTGGTCAGTAAAATGTACTTAGTGCAAGACATGGAAACTATGTCTGGATCCCTATATGTTTTCTTAAAAAAAATGAAATCAAACAAAAAGCATTATGTGTGAAAGCATGTGCTTTTCACCCTGGTGCTGAGTATAAAGATAAGTGGATCCTGAGGGTTCACTGACCTACTTTCTTAGCCCAAATTATGAAATAAGGGTTTAATGAGAGGCTACCAAATACAGAAGAAAGGAAGGAAGAAAGGAAAGAAGGAAAGAAAAAAGTGACGTGGGAGGAAAGGAGAGAGAAAAAGAGGGATAAGGGGGGAAGACAGAGGGAATGAGGTGGGGAAGAGATTGACAGAGACATTCATAGGTCAACCTTTGCCCCAACTTGTACCTGTATGAGCAAACATACTTGCATACATTCATACACCTATGTGCCCTATAGACAATTTAAAAAATATGTAAAAAACACTCTCAGGACTCAAGGGTAGGGATCCTAGATGAAATTCCCTACAGTGGACAGAGGGAACACTTACAGCCCATTTCCAGTAGAAAGACAGAGCAACAAATGTGCGATCCGGTTGCTATCTCACAGGCAAAACTCTGACCCATAATTGTTTCTGTCTGAAACAGCTACAAGGATGGAAATGGAGAAGAGTCTGAGGAAATGAAGGTCCAAGGACAGGTCCAAAGTGAGATCGAGCTCAAGGGAAGGTTCCAAGGCCTGACCTTCTTACTGAGCCTCTGAAATACCCAACAAATAGTTGAAAGAGTCTGATGCAGATATTTTTGGGCAACCAATGGACAGAAGCTGCTGACCCCTGTGGTTGAATGAGGGAAAAGCTGGAAGATCTGAGAAGGAGGGCAACCCTATAAGACCAGCAGTCTTACTTAATCTGGACGGCCAAGATCTCTCAGACACAAGATCAACAACTAGACAGCATGCAATAGCTGACATAAGGCCCCCACCACATATACCGCAGCGGACTTCTAGGTCTGGGTTCAATCACAGAAGATGCAACTTTCAAGAGACTGGAGGCTCCAAGGAGTTTAGAGGTCTGGTGGGGTGACACTGGAGAGTGGAGACATTCTCATAGAGCCAGGGGGCAGAGAGGAAGTACAGGATGTGGAAAAGTCAGAGGGTGGAGCAGGAGGGGAATACAATCTGCAGTGTAAAAACATAGATAAACAGCCTGATGCTATAAACAGGTTTTGAGAGCAGATGAATTTCTTATTGAATGTAGGTTGTTGCCAAAATCATAGCCATGTCAAGAACCCAAGGGGAAGTTAAAAACCCTCCCCCATGAAGATCTTTCTAGGCCTGTGCAAATACTGACAGCTTGTGAAGAAACTGTCTGCCAGCTTTCTTCTCTTGGATGTCGCCAGCCTCAAATTGCTCCCCTACAGAGACCTCCTACAGAGACTGCTAAACCTGCCTACTTGTTCAATGAATCTTCCTCCTTGATTCAAATACATTAACTAAACTTAACTGAGGTTTCTGGCTGCAGGTGGTAAGTTCTCCACATCAGCTTTTCTGCATTTGTGCCTGGGTGTCTTTCATTTCTTTTTTCTCTCATCTCCTCTGTTTGTCCAATCCCTGCAATTGATCAGAACAAGGCAGCCGGGGATGTTTGGTATGAATGTGACATGCAAATGAATGATCCTTTCCTCACCAGTAGCAAAAGAGTTCCCAGTCCATAGTCTCAGGCCTCACATTGATACCAATGAACACAAATCCTATCCTGAATCATTTACTGCCTTCTTGCTGTGTTAGGGAGGAGGCACTCTCCTTTGAATAGTTGTACCTCATTCCTTCCCTCAAGTATGTCTTTCAAGGTCTGTTGGATTATCTGGAGTTCCTCTTGCAGCAGTTATTCAGGCTGCCTTAGAAGTTCATGAAACAATGGGGCTCCCATGAGAAATCCTTACTCCATTGTTGCAGGCAGAAGGAAAGTGTTCTACCCCTACTAGGAAGAGACCAAAATGATGTTCCCATATGATTTCACTCATTCACAGTAATAATATCATCATAGGATGTTTAAATAAAGCTTAGATTAAAAGGAATAGTGTCGAGTACATGTAGTAGAATTTAACACAATTCTCCACCACTTCTCTGCCTAACCCTTTGGAGACTTGAGGCCACAGGGAGTGGGAAACTTTGGAGGGGAAGAGAGTGAGTGGGCAACATCCTCTTAGAGATAGATGGGAGGAGTAATGTTATGAGGAACTGTGAGAAAGGGGACCAGGAAGAGGGCAACAGTAGGACTGAATAAAAAAATTAAATAATAATAAAAAATAAAAGAAAAAGAGAAGGATGAGAAAAAGGTGCTTACGCAGCACCTTGGTGCCTTAGGGCAAGTGAGTCTCTCTGATTTACCTCAAAGTGAATTTGTCATCTTTATCATCTGACATTATTGTATGTGCAATATCCTACCCTGGGAACCCACTTGCTATAAACACTATTGTAAGGGTAAGATTAAACTGGTCAAGTGTTTCAATTTTTGTTATTAATGCCACACAATCTAGCTGATCATTGCTATGTTAAAGAGAGTTTGCAGTCATTTTTAATTATGAGTCTTTTGTCTCTTTTGTTTTCTTTCATTTTCTAAACTTTATCTTGCTTAATGAACAGGCTCTGTATTTCCACAGCCATGGCTTAATTCACCTCAGCAAATATTTCCTATGAATATTTTTTTCTCTGTTGTTTCCTTCTGAAACTCTAAAATTATCTGCATTTTTTAGAGCTATATTTTGAAATTTCTTTTTGAATAATCTTTAGTGGGTCTTAAATATCCTGATGTTTTACAATGGGAATTAAAATCTCAAAAATATTGATGAAATACACATCTAGGCATTCTTGGTTTCTTTATTATGTAGAAAAATGACTGAGTATATAGATGCTTATGTATGCACTGAAAACTGTGCTGTGGTTTCTAGTATTAAGGAAAACAGTTTCTGTGAAACTACAGATTTTTGCATGAGTTACATCTCCTCATCTTATCCCGTTAGGATTATTTGGTTTATTTACAATGTGTATTTTCTTTTTTTCACAATCTTTCTTTTTCTTTTTATTTATTTTTCCTCATTTTACTTTTTTTTAAATTGGAAATGTTATGTCTTTACAGTTTAAATGAAAGGGGAACCTTTCCTGGTTCCCCTTCAGAATCCCCCTACACTTGCTTCTATGAGATTACTCCCCCTACCACCAACCCAATCCTACCTCACCTCCTATACTGGGGAATCTAGCCTTCACAAGACCAAGGGACTATCCTCCAATTGATGCTCAAAAAGGACATCTTCTGCTACATATGCAACTGGAGCCATGCTTCCCTCCATGTGTACTTTTTGGTTGGTGTTTTACATCCCGGGTGCTCTGGTTGATATTGTTGTTCTTCCTATGGTGTAACAAAGCCCTTCAGCTCCTTCAGTCCTTTCTGTAACTCCTCCACTGGGGGTCCCTGTTCTCAGACCAATGGTTGGATGTGAGCATCTACCACTTTGTCAGGCTCTGGCAGAGCCTCTTAAGAGACATTTCTAATGATTCTTGGCATCAGCAATGGTGTCTGGCTTTGGAGTCTGTATATGTGAAGGATGTCCAGGTAGAGCACCCTCTGCATGGCCTTTCCTTCAGTGTCTGTTCTACACTTTTCCCATAATTCCTTTAGACAGGAGGCATTTGACCTTTGTAATTCTTACAAACACTCTTAGCCTGTTGTCATTTTATAATTTCTCCCTTCCTTCTGTTTTGTACTTTGATCTCCTGTTAGTTTGTGACTACCTTTCCTTCATTCTGTTCTAGGTTTTTCATAAATTTCCTATCATTTTCATCAACCACTAGCACTCCACTTATTATTTATTAAATATACCTAAATGATCATTTCAGTGCAATTCTAGAGAACAACTTTTAAAAATGCTGTATTTAAGGAGCAAGATAAAAAGTATGTGCTTCATTTGAACTAAAGTCTTTTCCAACTACATATTAAAATACCTCTGATTTTACACAGATATAGAGTCTATCCATATGAGTATGCTGATATCTTTCATCATGTGCATTCCTTGTCTTCTGATACCTGTAAGGTCAGCTTGCTTTTCTATCTGTTATTGTTCATTTTTAAATCCATAACACACTTTCAATGATTCAGAGTGGTGACATAGCTCAGTAAACAAATCATCTCTCTAAGAAGAACTAAATAAGGTCTTGTGAGGCTGCATGGTGTGCTGTGCCATCTAGCATTCCCCTAATATTTTCTTGCTATAGTTGCACTCATTTCCTTATTTCAACCACTGCAAGTTTCTCCTATTTTTCCAGTGCCCAAATAACTACTTTCTGTTTTGTTTCAACAGTTAGTATAAGATTTGTTCCTTAATCACTGCTTCCTTTTGTATAGATTTTTCTGATGTAATTTATTACTACTTTGCAAACCAGCTGTGGTTTGTTGGAGGCTCCCAATTCTTACAGATTTTTAAACTGGAGTATAGATGTGGGAAATATATAATTTGAAATTTTTTCCTTACTTATTTTTTACTTCCTTTTATATATGTGTTTGATGTTGATAAACCTGTATTGATTTTAATTACGTATGTTATTTTATCCCTACTCCATCTGCCAGAGCTGAACTATAATACTGAGAACAGAACATGGCAGTTTTCAGTTCATGAAACCTAATTGTTGAGTGTCAGGTTTGTGCCCAGACATTGTTATATGTGTTTTATTATGGAGCCTGAAGAGGCTTCAAAAGTCTTGGCAATGCCTGTCGTCATACTCAATCAATTATTCTGCTTTACAGGTCCCTGATTTTAAGCCAAGCAATTGCACACTCTGATTGGAAGGCGGGCAAGCATGCCTATACATATCTGGAAGCTTATTTTCCTTTTCCTGTCAAACACATCTGGTAGAATCTAAGAGCTAGTTGACAGTTTGTGACATTCTGCTAACAATGCTAAAGTACTTTTTAATTCTTTTAAAAATAGTTTTTCATTTGTGGTTTATGGAGAAATCATGATAGCTGAAAGGCGCATCCTTGCTTAGTTTATTAGTCCGTGTGAATAATTTGCACAATAATTACCTAAAACACAGAGAATAATATTTTAAGTTAAAATAATATTTATTTTGTGCTTGATTTTGTAAGATCCTCCATTAGTTGTTATGTGAGGCTTTTGATTGGATTAAAGAGCACAATTAATGCAAGAGTTGATTAATAGAGAAGAGCACAAAACATTATTGATCATACCTATATAGATGAAGTAAAAGAAATAAGGAAAACTCAAGCATGATTTTTATGTATGTTTTATATACATTTGTAGAGAAATAATAATACATTTGTGAGGAAACTGCAGAAAGATGGATGTTTGTATTATAGTAGTAAAATGCAAAAAATGCCACGAAGGGATATATGCCTTGTTGGGTGGATATTATATGTTTATTTAAATTGTTAAAGCTCACTTTTACCTTATTGTTGATATGGATACCCCTCCAAAACTTTTTATTAATTGCTCCATGTGGGGGAATTCAGACTAAACATCCATAGCTGAGATCATATAGAACATTAACATATAATCATTAATATTCTGATTAGACATCTTTGGAGATAGTGCATTTCACTCTTGTAGTATATTCTAGAGCTCTTTTATTATTTTAAAGGTACCATTTTAAGACTGCAGGGATGGCTACTGTGTCAAATTTTTTCTGGACAATCTCAATAGCCTATCCCAGAACCTACATAAAAGCTTGATGCGGTAGTAGAAGTTTATAATCCCAGTCTATCCATCCAGAGAAATGGGAAATAATGATAGACCTGACCCAGAGATTGTCCTCTGGCCTTCTTACTCTTTAACACTCATGTCCATACCAGCACATGTGTGTGTAAACACACACTTACATGTGTTCACTCATCTCTCTCTCTCTCTCTCTCTCTCTCTCTCTCTCTCTCTCTCTCTCCCTCTTCCTCTGTTTTTCTTACACACACACACACACACACACACACACACAGAGGAAGAGAGAGAGAGAGAGAGAGAGAGAGAGAGAGAGAGAATTAAAAAAGTAGAATTACAATCATGACAATATTTGAGAGACAGGAAGTAAGCATTTAACACTTCATGTAAAGATCTTCAGCTTCATTTTATGTGAATACTGCTCAAGCAAACTAAACCCAACAGCATGATACCTATTCAGATATATTGGTGCTTTTACTAGATAATATATTCAATTTTGCAAGACTGGCAGGTAATAGTTATTTTCACATTTTCATACAAAAAGATGGAAATTTACAGTTAAGTACAGTTTTGCAGGATGAATTATGTCTTCCTGGTGTATCATCATTCAGAGAAAATGGTTATCTAAAAAATCAGTTTCTTGGAGAGTACATGAATAGAAAGCTGCATTTCTTCCATATCTAAAAATATCATCCTTGGCAAGGCCCAGATTAACCCTTCTTTCTACCTTTACAATGTGGAACCAGTGTCTGTGATCAGTACAACAAGCATCTATTACTCAAAGGTTTGTCACTCACTAATTCAGACTTTCAGTAAACAAAGTTTTGTCTTTAGATTTCTTCTAAGGCAGAAGAGTCCTAGGTATGTTTTATTATAGAGTCCTGATTGTTAAAATCAAATTTGTTTGACACTTTAAAGCAATTGCATGGACAATCAAAGTATCATGGATCTTCTGAGAATGGATCAGACACTTCCAGTGGTCATAGTACAAGCTCATTCCCATCATTGCTCAGTGTTTTGAGGGTCAAAGTTGACTGTGTAATTGCTTTGTTTCAATCCTCTGAAATGTAGCACAGATAGTAATTCCTTCACAGCAAGCTTAAACGTTTTAAAAGGTACCCACTACAAATTCTAGAACAATATAAGGGATAAAGGGTACATGTTTTCAATTAGTTATTACTGCATTTGAAATCAATTACTATTAGATTTGTCTGTGATGATTGATTTATGAGTTGATTATAACTCACATGTTTACATTTTTCTGAAAGTTGTTTCCATGTAAGCCTGGATTAGACACTGGACAAAACAAATCTTATATTGCATTCTGCTAAGACAGTCAAATTAGTCCTACTAGCATCTGCTTCCATACATATTCCAATCACTAATATCTGAAATTGGGAGTCATAAATATTTATAGAACTGCTATATTGTTCTATAAAGCAATCGTGGGTTAGGGAGTAGTAAGAGAAATTTCTACAAATACCAGGAATGAGTAAAGAAAAAGAGGAGACTAGGAAAGACTAGTCTTAAATAGCTTAATGTAGTCTTAGTGGCTCAACCTAAGTTCATGAAATAGTGCCATACTCTTATGAAATATTCTTTCCACAGTGAACCCTTTCCCTATGTGTGATACTTTTCTAGACAAAATATCAAGGAATAACAGTACAGTTCTAAGTCTTTCATATTCTAAATATAAATACACATTTCTCTACAGTAAGCACATAGTGGTGACTGTTGACTTCATCCAATATTTTTTTAAAAAAATTAAAAACCAACCTGATAAAGCATATACTGTACAATAAGTAAATGGAATAAATTATGGCACATATACCATTGTGGTTGAACTCTTGCTGCTTATTTTCTAGTGTGGAAAGAATAGAGGAAACATCTAACAAAGCTGGTGAATATGTATAGTCTCCTCGCTTCTAATGTAGGACTGTACCCTCTATGCTTCCTTGACGTTGTCCTGTATATTGACAATAGTCCAGGCAAAAAGTTTTATTAAGAAATGATTTGAGGACCAGCGAAATTACATGATTTTCTTGAGATGACATAGTGATATGATATGGCTTTGTATTTCACACTATGTTATTTTCAAAATATATTTATATTAAATAATCATTCAATGGAATTTATTAAACAATATGTACCATGAAAAAATAAATAAGTAGAATTCAGGAAATTGTGAACTAAAGTTAAATTAAAACATGCCAATATTTTATATATGAGAAAAGTTATTTTCTCTCCTTTCTAAAATGTCAAATACAAGAACCAAATTTTGGCAAAAATTAGCAATTGAAAATGCACAACAGTAGTCAGAATATTTTATTTGAATTAATTTAATCACAACTCAAATTCCAACTTTTAAAATTACAAAACTATCCTTAATATTTTAATTCACTTATTCTACTGAGTACTTGAAGTTCACAGCCTTCTACTTTAAGTTGTATCCTTTACTTTGAAAAAGACCAAGCTGCATGGAGAACTGAATTATTGAATGAAGCATTTGAAACCATATAGATTAGTCAATTACACATTGACATATTTGTGTTTTGAAAAATAAAAATTAGATTAGTATAAAACATATCCTGTAATTTTAGGGAATATTTGTATTAAGAATATGGTGCTAGAGCAATATCTTAGTGTGTAAGAACACTTCATGATGTTGTGGAGAACATTGGTTCAATTACCTGAACCCATATGCTGACTCACAATTCAGTTACAGGAGCTCTGATGTCTTATGCTAGCCACCAAAGGAAGCAAGAATACACATGGTACACATATGTGTAGTGTCCAGAGTAACCAGGAATGTACACACACACACCCACACACACACATATATATATACATAATACATATATATATACACATATGTAAAATATACATACATATATAATATACATACATATATAATACACATACATATATATACATATATATGTGTGTGCATGTATAGTAAAAATATATATAAAGAAATATATAAAATATAAACATACATATATGTTTACGTAAGTATTTATGTATGTAAACATGCATGTATTTTTATATGTATGCATGAAATTGGCTTGACTGAGGATATAGCATGGTCAATAAAGTGCATGTATACCAAGATTGAGTGTCATAGTTTGATCTTCAAATCCCATATTAAAAGGCCAGACTTGGAGGTGTATGATTATTATCTCAGGTCTATGGCAGATCCCCTAGAAGGAGGAAGGAGGAAGGAGGAAGGAGGAAGGAGGAAGGAGGAAGGAGGAAGGAGGAAGGAGGAAGGAGGAAGGAAGAAGAAGAAAGAAAGAAAAGGAAGAAGATCCCCAGGGCTCAATGGCTAGCCATCTTAGCCTAATTGATGCTCAAAATTTAAAGTGGTTGGCCTTTTGAGGAAAATTACTTTATGGTTGTTCTATGTCCTCCGCATACACATATTGATCTAAATACATACAAGCACATACACACACACACAAACACACACACACACACACACACACACACACACACACACACTCACAGAGGAATATACACCAGCTCCCCTGCTCCTTTTTTAAAATACATCTTTCTTTACTGAAACCCAGTCATATACCTTAGGTGCTCACTGCTTTTTCAGATTGAATGCTCCGTAGTTATCCTTGAAGAGGTTATGTTTTCATCTCCCAATAAATATAATTTAGTATCATTTTTGTAACTAGCTAAAATTACCTCATATGTCCTTGGAATTTATTTTGGAAATAAACAATAAAATTGAATATATAATGACTGCAAACACAGTCTCAGATCTTTTCCCTCTGCATTATCTCTCTGCCTCCTAGTTAAATATTTGCAACTACACTGATGACATTTTTACAGAATAATTTCCATGTCCTCTATGGATCTTTTTGTAAAATAAAATCACTATTTCCCAAATGTCATGTTTTCTTCAGAACTACAAATTTGCATAACAAATGCTATTTATAATTATTGTTTTCTTGTGATACATGTATTATTTTAACTTCAGCTCCTACCACAAAAAAGGAATCAACCAATAATTACAGGATATTATTTTAAAAGGAAAATTAACAGTGAGAGTAGACAAAAAAGAGAAACTAAACAAACAAATAAACAAAAAGAAGAAAAAGAAAGAGAGAAAGAAAGAAAGAAAGAAAAAATGAATGAATGAATGAATGAATGAATGAATGAATGAAAGAAATGCATCCAAGCAGAAAATGCTTGCAGACTTAATATTCATATGAGAGGTTGTAAAAGCTGGTCTAAGTGCACCCTGAGGAACACTTCCAGCTTCTCTTTCTTTCATCTGAGTGTCAAGCAGGCACTTTGTGATTAAAGTTGAAACTGAAGAGTGATGACTCTTTACTATGTAATACTCACATAATTAACAACACATTCCAGTTTAACACTAATGCAGGAAATTCAAGTCTTGGAAGTAGCACAGAATGTTAGAGGATCAAAGTTTGATTCTAACTTTAATTACATTTGAGCCTGGTACCTCAAACATTAGTAATCGATTTGAAAGGCAAGTTCACAAAATCAGCAACAAGCAGACTTGGAAAGTACATTCTCAGAACAGAGGTCACATTGGCTGTATTTAACAACGCAATTTAAGTCATTATGGAGGAGATAAAGGAACTGCATTCCCATCACTAGCTTTGGCTCACCCTGACCAGCTTTGATTACATTCTCAGGGAATTATTCTTGTTCCTCAGGGAGCCAGCATGTATCCATCATGCCAAAGAGATAATTACAGAAGACAGAGAGAGATACATGCTTTTGCCTCTTGTGAAACTTCTGTATTGTTCTTGGCCATGAAACTAGGCTCTGCTGGCTTTTATAGCTGCACTGGAGATATTTCATCTGGGACCAGACTAGGCTGGAGCCACATAGTAACCATATTTTCAGAGCTTATGACTGTAGAGAGATCATACATACAAACATGTATATTTCAGTTAGTAAAATATGATATATTCCCACGATTATCTCCTCCTACTATATCATTAACTCAGCACTCATCAAAACTAACAATACATACCAAGGGAAGGGAAGATACTTTTAGAAGGGAATCTCTTGCTAACACCTTGCCCTAATAGAATTATTTCTAATTACATATTAAAGCTTCTCCTATTACCCACAGATAAATACAGCTACCAATCTTCCTCAGAGAAGCCTTTCTTTATAGCAAATGGAGAACATCATTGAAAAATACAACTGAAAGCAGTGCAGAGAGCACCACATTGTAAATGCCACAGCCCCAGTGGATACACCTACTTCACAGTTCTTGCAATTGTGGTTCAGGGAACACTGAGAATGATGAGTCAAGCAGATTGTAAGTGTCAGAATATCAGGAACTCTGATTGTGGATCATAAAATATGGCTACATAAACAAAATCCAAGATATGTATAATGACAATACCAATAGACATGCTGATGCAGAAATCTCACTGGGCCCTATCCCTAGACAATGAACTACAGGCGACTAATGTTGGGTGAGAGAAGGAAAATTAGCCACTTCCGCCAATGAGCTCTGTTATTGGTAATCCAGTCCAAAATGGTCAGCCATGAAACCATATACATGGAAAAATAAACCCAGTAAGTTATACTTATATATTTGCATGTGTGTATAGAAATAAATATCTAAGAAAATGAGGCTGTCAATTAAAGTGAGTGATATGGAAAAATTAGATGGTAGAGAAGTGTGGAAGTCTGGAAGGAAGAAAGGTTAGGGAAGAATTTATATAATTTTAATTAAATGTATTAAAACTAAAGATTTACAATTAATTTAAAAATCCAGTTATACATATAAACATCCTTTCTGTAATAGTCATTTGCATGTGCCATTTATAAGAAACTTGCCAACTTATGAGAAACTAGGGCTTAGCTATATAGTAAGGAACCATTTTATTCTTTGGTTGTGGCTTTGAAAACAATAATCAAACTGTAGCCCTAGTCACTTCCTCACGAGCTCCTCTAAGGAACATTGATGTTTTGGTGGGCATTGGAAATTAAATTGCAATTCTTGCCTAGCTTTGTCCATTTGAATAACTATTTAAAAGACACAGACTTGGAATATAAGTAATATTTTGTTTTGGAATTAATAAATTTGATGAAATTCTCAACTTTACAAGGAAGATGAAAAATTAATCAGTGACAGGACTTGGAAAGACTATTGTTTTGTTGTTTTTAGTAGAAAAAGATGTTCACTGAACAAAGGCAAGAGATGAAGACAGCAGTTGTAATTTCTTACGGAACTATTTCTCAGTTCTATGTGTGGAGATTTTCTACAGAAACCAGTAGGTTTTTCTTAATCAGATGACAGCTATAAATCTCTGCTAGTCACCCTGTAAATGGGTCCATGCATCAGTTGTGGAACTTGCAGAAATCTGCTGTCATATATCCTAAATTCTTAGATTAAAAGTCACCTGAAATACCAAGTTTTGTAAACGGATCTGACTTTAGATTATATGATCTGTTCTTCAATGCTTTATTTACATTTAAATATTTAATAATGAAATAGCCAGCCAATGCTTCAATGATCACAATCAGTATTTATTTGGTACAAGACTTTTGATTTGTGTGTGTGTGTGTGTACACGTGTGTGTGTGTGTGTGTGTGCACGCGCATTTGTCAGATGCACCTAAGTGTGTGCTGAAGAGATGAAGTTAGTGTGCTTATAAAATCCTCCATAGGTAAGAATGCTAAAGAATGGAAAGTTGCAGCGTACTTTAAGGCTTAGAAGAGATCTTATGGTCATTGCTCCGTGTCCTGAGGCAAAACCAGCTGGGTGTACTTGAGCTACCTCACCAAAAAGGTAAAATGGTTTGGCCCCTATTTACTTGGCTTGGAGACCCCACATACATACCATGAAGGAGATATGATTCAGCCAGTCAAGTGTGTATAAGAACTACTTATATAAACAATTGCCTTCAATAGTACCTTTTTTCCCTCTTCCTCTTTCTCTCTCCCTCTTCTATCTCTCTGTCTCTGTCTCTGTGTCTCTGCCACTTTCTGTCTGCCTATCTATCTATCTATCTATCTATCTATCTATCTATCTATCTATCTATCGGCTTGCCAAAATGACAGAAAAGCAGCTACAGGAAACATAAAACATAATTATAGAAACCAGAGCTAAGGATCCCTCTTTGGTTTGGAGGAACTCAAGAGAAAGTTAGATTCACTCTGTAGAATTACATAGATAGAAATTTCTAAAGACCTAGTAGTTTAATTGTAGAATCAGTCTTGTAAACAGATATTTTGTATAAAATTAAGAAAGTTACATGGCTGAGCTAGTAGGTTTTCACCTCAGGTAATGCCTCTCTGTCTTTATTGGTATAAATAGTAGGTAATTTCAATGGTTACAATTATTCCTATGTGTATGGTATATTCTAATATAAGAAGAGAAAATAGCATGTTAAATAGTCTTCCCATTTTCTCTAAAAAGAAAATTTAAAATACTAGGTACTCACATTTTTCCTTCTTAAACATTGTTGAGTTTGGAGAAAAAATCAGTAGGGACACTTAAACTCAGCATTGCTAAAATATTCTCAGAGGTGTCCAGTGGATCCATGGGGATTGCATATCCTCACTGGACAACAGGTAGAGATGACTGTTCAGTACACTGGAAGTGGTAAGTCGTATCTGCTAACATCAAATGAGAAATTAGGGCCCCCCAAAATGTCACCATCAATGAAAGAAGGGCAAAGTAAATTAGTTACTTATCCAGGAAAAAGATGATGACTAAAGTCATGTTTCCTTTTTCAGATGAAAACATGGAATTAGAGAGAAAGATATATAATGTGTTAAACTGCAAGCAAAGATGTTACAGAAGGAAAGACAGAATCTAAATCTACAGATAAAAGGAGACAATCCTTACCTTGTTGTACTATTAGGAATTTATAAATTCACAGAAGTATATTAGAATCTCTTAAACTATTATACTGCATTCAATTCTAAGGCACCATTTACTCTTTTAAATTGTAGACTTATGCTGACCATATGCAACAGAAAAGTGATTTAGATTCACACATATGCTCAGAGTCAGCAAAAGTCTAGAAATAGGAGACAACCTGAATACTTCAATATTTGACCTTCAATTTCATTATTAACCCAGTGAACTTAAGAACCCATGAGTATTTCTATGGAATTGAAGCCTTGTAAGAACTGATTTGGTGAAGTATTGTGAGGGACGTTTTAAGCTCATTTGTGAGATTTAGAAATACAAGTGTAATATTTTAGTTATGATTTCTGAGAAATGTGTAATCATCTACCACAAAAATAGGTTATAAAAAAGATTAAATATTGAAGTATTGCAGAATTCCACCACTGCTTCATAGTGTAAAGATGATGAGCTATTGACAACAGTTTTACCAAAGTTTTGCCAAAGCTAAACTTTGGATTTTTTTTAAAGATTCATTTATTTCATGTATGTGGGTACACTGTCACTGACTTCAGACAAACCAGCAGAGGGAATTGGAAGCCCATTACAGATGTTTGTGAGCCAGCATGTGGTTGCTGGAAATCTAACTCAGGTCCTCTGGAATAGTAGACAGTGCTCTTAACCTCTTAACTGCTGAGCCATCTCTCCAACCCAAAGCTTAAATTTGTTAACACATATACACATTAAGTCATGTGTTAGCCTGATATTTGACAGCACTGGACTAAGTCTTGCCAGAGCTACAAGCTTTTCCATCCAGTCCACTTTATTCTAAGATGATTTTCTCCTTTTGACAGTATCTTATAGCTTTTTTCATTTCCAATATGACACATACTCAGAATTGTTCAGAAACCACTGTATAAACCTATTCAATTTTCTGATTATATTTGAGATTTATCCATGCAAACACATATAACCAAAGCTCATCTTTAAGTGGCTATGTGGCCTTCACAGTAGAGCCTCCCTTCAGTTCTATATCCCTCAACAGCAGAATGACAAATTGAATGTTTCCAGTGTTTAGTGAATTAAATTTAACATGGAAATTTTCATTCTTCATATAGACCCACTTTCATTTCTCTTGAGATGGGAGTACAGTAGCTGAATCACATGGTAAGAACATACATATCTTCACAATAAACTATGAAACTGCTTTCTAAAGTGACTTTATGATTTTGCTTTTCTTCATTAAGTATAACATAGACTTTATAATGGTTAGTTGTAATTGTCAACTTGACACAGGATAGAATGCACTTGGGAGGGGGATTTTAATGAGGATTTTTCTAGATTAGATTGGCCTGTGGGGAATTGAGATTGCCATAGGTGAGGTGAAAAGAACTACCCACTGTGATGGTATCATTCTATGAATAGAAACCCTGAGATTGTATCAAGATTTAAAATATTAGTTGAACATTAGCGCATGTGAACAAATCCATTGTTCTCTGATTTTGAGTCTGGGTGTGGCATTACTATCTGTTCCATATTCCTACATCTTGGTTTCCCCATGATGAAAAACTGCAACCTGAAATTTTGAATCAAATAAGTGTTTATCCTGTAAGTTACTTTTGTGACAATTTTATGTCAACAGGGAAAGATGCTTAAGTATATTTCTATTTAAAATTAATATCTTCTACCTGTTCATGAGGTTTTATTCCAATTTTGTTTGCCAGATAACCATTCAAGTGTGGTGTAAAATATTAATGATAAATCTTTGCTCCACCCTGACTTGAAAGGGCACCCCTTTCACTTCCTAAAACTCTGTGTCTATCTGATTGATCTTTTTTTTATTTATGTTTTTCTCCATTGATATCTATGTGATAAAAGGAAAAAGATTCACACTGCAGTACTGTACTTTAAGGGCACTTCTTCATTACCAATCTTTAATTGTTTCTCTTTTCAATTTTGTATGGTAGCTATAGAATTATTTTACAAATAATTTATGATTTTTCAGCTTTCTATGCATTTTACTTGCTTTTTTGTGAATTACAGACTCATTTGTGTGCCTGGTCTTACTGTGAAGTTTCATGTGACCTCCCCACCCCCCTTTTTTGGCATTTTCTGCCTTCTGGTTTTTTGATGCTTCAGGATGCTAAGAATTCTGAAAGTTGACATGGGTTTCCCTCCTCTGTCTCACATCTTTTTTCTCTAGTATACCTACTTTCTTTAAAAAATTCTTAAAATCTGACCTGAGTGATACCCCACTGAAACTCTCTTTCTGAAATCAACATGCTAGAAGGGGACCATCCATCCTTGGTTACTTGCTTTCCAATTGTTGCATGATACTTTCTGTGGAATACTTATGACCTTCAATGCTATGTTCCTTCACTTCTGTACTTCTTTATTGGATTAAGCTTCCTGACTAGGCTAAAGCCACAGACGTTGTAAGTCACCAGGATAGGGAGTAGTGTTGTAATGGATAAATGTATGGCATGAGATGGGTGTATTTATAGATGAGATTTTCTCTCGTTCCAGCAACTGTCTTCATGCTCATTTCGCAAGTTCTTATAGAAAACAGTTGGGTAATTTCCCTTCTAGAGCTTATTTTGCTTCTGGAGAAAAATCAGTGGAGTAATAAGTTGTGACATTTCGAACTGAGCAACAGACTCTGAGGTCAGAAGTGTACAATCCTGTCTGCTGCTCTGCTCCCTTGCTTTCTGCTTTCAATCCCATATTTGGTCACACGGACATGATTGACAGAACCTCCATCTGTGTTCCTCTAGGCAATTCAGCAAAAGGATGGAAGCAAAATGCAGTTAGAAACAGGCAAGCAAAAGGCACACACTGCTTGGTTGCTCACCTCTTTCTAGTGAGAATTAACAAGATTAAAAAAAATCTGAAACCATGGTTCGATCCTTGCTTGATGATGTGTTCCCTACGTGTGGCAAATCTATCTGCGTGAGTCGTAGCCCAGCTCTACTATGTCATAGCCTGAAAAGTTCAGTATATTTTGAATCTTATTTTTATTAACTGCAAGTTTTACTTAATTATTACTATCCAAAATATTCTGTCTGCTCTACAGAAATAGTTCAAGCAGTAGCTGTTAGAATCTGCTCCTAGGACAAGCATCATGCCCATCAAATGGAAGCTCCTTGAAGAAAAAAATGAATGAACCAGATATATTATATCAGACCCTCAAGCTGGGACCTAAAATACATATAAACAAGTTCCCTTATCCTCAAATGTACTCATACCCTTGGAATGAATTTGAAAATTCAAATATGTATTGTAATGTATACAAACACTTGAGAAGAGTATCAATGTCAATTACTTTTCTGTTGATGTGGCCCAAAAGTGGCTTGATGAGTAAAGTTTTATATGAATTTTGTTAACTCCCAAAGGAACTTTCTTCACTGAGGGAAGTCAAGGCAAGAAGTGAAGGAAGGAACCTGGAGGTAGCAAGTAAATCAAAGATCATAGTGGGATGAGAGCTGACTTGCTTGCTTCCCATGGATAGTTCAGATATCTTTTCTATGCAGTCCACCTGCCCAGTTGTGCCACTACCCACAGTGGGTTTCATGCCTTCACCTCAATCAACTATGAAGAAAATATCCCATATATTTTTCCACAGGCATATCTGATTTAGGACTTTTCTCAACTAAAATTTTCTCTTTCCCACAAACCTAGTGTGTATTAGAAAATTGAATTAAAACAGAAAATATTGACATGAAATAAACAGGTTTGTTTGCTCAAAAGTGAGTTAAATAGATGCATGAACATACCTACTTATATTTGTTACCTAATTAACACACACACACACATACACACACACAGAGAGAGAGAGACAGAGACAGAGAGACAGAGACAGAGAGACAGAGACAGAGACAGAGAGACAGAGAGACAGAGGAAGAGAGAGAAAGAGAGAGAGAGAGAGAGAGAGAGAGAGAGAGAGAGAGAGAGAGAGAGAGAGAGACTCACAATTCATGTATACTATTGATCATAGCAGGTTGTAATTCCCTGTTATTCAGTTCTTGTCATGCTGTTGTCTGCTCTACTTTGGGTTTTATGTGGTAATCCTACACACCCATTTCATGAATATATAATGTAAATGCCTCTTATTCCTCTTTAGTAGCAGTAGTGTTCTCTAAGGAAAATTACACATGTGTATCAAATTTTATTGTAGAAATGGAGTTGTAGAAACAGACATGGAGATTCTCCCTCACACCAGAGGGAATGGCTAAGATCAAAAACTCAGGTTACAGCAGATGCTGGAGAGAATGTGGAGAAAGAGGAACACTATTCCATGGTTGGTGGAATTGCAAACTGGTACAACCACTTTGAAAATCAGTCTGGAGGTTCCTCGGGAAATTAGACATTCCTCTACCTGAGGAACAGCTATACCTCCCCTGAAAATATACTCAAAAGATGCTCTAACATACTACAAAGACATATGGACCACTATGTTCATAGCAGCCTTATTTATAATAACCAGGAGCTGGAAAGAACCCAGATGCCCTTCAACAAAAGAATGGATACAGAAAATGTGGTACGTCTACACAATGGATTACTACTCAGCTATCAAAAAAAATGACTTCATGAACTTTATAGGCAAATGGATTGAACTAGAATATATCGTCGTGAGTGAGGTAACCCAATCACAAAAAAAGCATCATATTCACTGGTAAGGAGATATTAGCCCAAAAGTTTGAATTACCCACAATATAATTCACAGACCACATGAAGCTTAAGAAGAAAGACAACAGAAACATAGATGCTTCACTCTTTCCTAAATTGGGGAACAAAAATATTCATAGGAGGGGATAGTAGAGGCAGGCAAAGTTTGGACCAGAGACAGAAGGAATGGCTATTCATTCTCTTTTATATATATGAAACTACACACCCATGGTTACTTGATCTTTGAGATATATATATATATATATATATATATATATATATATATGTATATATATATATATCCACCAAAACTAGGTAATATTAAAGCAAGTGAAAGATCTGTATGAGAAGAACTTCAAGTCTCTGAAGAAAGAAATTAAAGAAGATCTCAGAAGATGAAAGGAGCTCCCATGCTCATAAATTGGCAGGATTAATATAGTAAAAATGGTCATTTTGCCAAAAGCAATCTACAGATTCATTGCAATGCCCATCAAAATTCCAACTAAATTCTCCATAGAGACAGAAAAAGCAATTTGCAAATTCATTTGGAATAACGAAAAAAACAGGATAGCGAAAACTACTCAACAATAAAAGAACGATGGGGAGAATCACCATCCCTGACCTCAAGCAGTAGTGATAAAAAAAATATGGTATTGGTACAGAGGCAGGGAGAGAGATCAGCAGAATAGAATTGAAGACCCATAAATGAAACTACACACCTATGGTTACTTGATCTTTGACAAAGGAGATAAAATCATCCAATGGAAAAAGCAGACAGCATTTTCAACAAATGTTGGTGGTTCAATTGGAGGTCAGCATGTAGAAGAATGCAAATTGATCCATTCTTATCATCCTGTACAAAGCTTAAGTCCAAGTGGATCAAGGACCTCCACATCAAACCAGATACACTCAAACTAATAGAAGAAAAAGTGGGGAAGATTCATGAACACATGGGCACTGGGGTAAATTTCATGTACAAAACAACAGCACCAGTGGAAGGGGAAGCTCTGGGTCCTGCTAAGACTGAACCCCCAGTGAACTAGTCTATGGGGGGAGGGCGGCAATGGGGGGAGGGTTGGGAGGGGAACACCCATAAGGAAGGGGAGGGGGGAGGGGGATGTTTGCCCGGAAACCGGGAAAGGGAATAACACTCGAAATGTATATAAGAAATACTCAAGTTAATAAAAAAAAAAGAAAAAAAAACAACAATGGCTTATGCTTTAAGATCAAGAATTGACAAATGGGATCTCATAAAACTACAAGGCTTCTGTAAGGCCAAGGACACTGTTGTTAGGACAAAACATCAACCAACAGATTGGGAAAGATCTTTACCAATCCTACATCTGAAATAGGGCTAATATGGAAAATATACAAAGAATTCAAGGAGTTAATCGCCAGAGAGCCAAATTACCCTATTAATAATGGGGTACAGAGGTAAAGAATTTTCAGCTAAGGAATATTGAATGGCTAAGAAGCAGCTAAAAAATGTAAAACATACTTGTCATCAGGGAAATGCAAATCAATAAAACAACATCGATATTTCACCTCACACCAGTCAGAATGGCGAAGATCAAAAACTCATGTGAGAGCATCTGAAGTCCAGGATGTGGAGAAAGAGGAATACTCCTCCATTGTTGGTGGTATTGCAAACTGGTACAACCACATCGCACTACCTGAGGACCCAGTTGTACATCTCCTGGGCATACACCCAAAAGATTCTTCAAGATATAACAGAGACACATGTTCCACTATGTTCATAGCAGCCTTATTTATAATAGCCAAAAACTGGAAAGTACACAGATGCCCTTCAACAGAGGAATGGATACAGAAAATGTGTTACATTCACACAATGGAGTACTACTCAGCTATCAAAACAGTGGTTTTTGTAATCCACAGGTAAATGGATTGAACTAGAAAATATCATCCTGAGTGAGATAATTCAATCACATAAAAACACACATGGTATGCCCTCAATGATAAATGGATATTAACCCTAAAGCTAGAATTACCCTAGATTCAATCCAGAGAACATATGAAGGTCAAGAAGCAGTGTGACCAAAATGTGGATGCTTCACTCCTTAAAAAAAGGAACAAAAATATCCATAAGAGGGGATATGAAGGCAAAGGTTAGAGCAGAGACTTAATGAACAACCATTTAGAGCCTGCCGCACATGTGGTGCATATATATATATATGTATATATATATGTATGTATATATATATATTATATATGTACACACACACAAAAACTAGATAAGATTGATGAAAGAAAGAAGTGCACGCTGACCGGAACCGGATATAGATCTTTTCTGAAAGACACCGCCAAACCATGTCAAATACTGAGGTAAATTCTAGCAGCAAACCACTGAACCAAGACCGCGACCCCTGTTGGAGAAATTAAAAAGGATTGAAAGAACTGAAGGGCTTGCAATCCCATAAGACCAACTAGAGTTTCCAGGGACTAAACCACTACCCAAAGACTATACGTGGACTGACCCATGCCTCCAGCCACATATGTAGCAGAGAATAGCCTTGTTGGGCACCAATGGAAGGAGAAGCCCTTGGTCCTGCCAAGGTTGGATCCCCAATGGGTTGTAGGGGCAGGAAGAGGAGTGTTTGGGGAGGGTAACATCTTTACAGAAGTAGGAGAGGGGAATGGGATAGGAGACTCATGTCTGGGAAGATTGGAAAGGGAATAACATTTGATGTATAAAAACATCCAGTAAAAGTAAAAATTAAAAAAAAGAAACAGACATGAAGGAAAGACAGTTATGACCAAGTCAACTCATTTTTTTATAGACAAGTCACATCATGATAATCTTGAGAAACTTGTCAGTTTCATCCATCTTATCTAGTTTTGTTAGCTGTATATATGGGCCACATGTAGGGCACGCTCTGAATAGTCATTCCTTCTGTCTCTGCTCTAAACCTTGACTCCCTATTCCTTCCTATGGATATTTTCCCCCTTTTAAGAAGGAGTGAAGCATCCACACTTTGGTCATCTTTCTTGAGTTTCATGTCGTCTGTGGATTACATCTTGGGTTATTTGAGCTTTTGGGCTAATATTTACTTATCAATGAGTATGTACCATTTGTGTTTTTCTGTGATTAGGTTTGGGGAAGGAAATAACATTTGAAATGTAAATAAGAAATATCCAATTGAAAAATGGAGAAAAAAAGGTGTGTATTGCCACCTTCGTAAAAAAGAAAAGAAGAAAAGAAACTCGTCAGTTGAAACAGACTATGATGCTTAGAAATAAGGTTATGAAGACTAAGTGTGCCATATGTAAACTATGCATCATGGCAGCCATCAGTTAAGTGGAAGCATTATAAAAATGACACAAAATGATTAATATTTCTCTAGATGCTGGCATTAACATCTTATATTTATGTAATTAAGAAGTAGGTCCACTATTTGTTCAATGTCTGCTCTTACTTTGAAAAAATTTGGGGAAAAGTCAAACCTTAAAGAATGTTAAACAGCAAAAATATCTGTAGAGAGTGTAAGTCCTTCACGTTATCTTTATCTTAGTATTTTGGGTTGCTAGGTTCAGGAGCTTCATGCTTGCAAGGTGATCTCTGAAAGTACACTAAAGCAAACTACTAACAATGATTATAAGCTGTGTTTGTGGCAGAAGAATCTTAATCATAACAAACACAAACTGAAATTCTTTTGGAGTGCTGTAAGTTTGACTCCTTAGTGAAAAGCATGGTAAAGAACTGATCATTTGAAGGACCAGAGTTTAGTTCCCAGCATGCACATTAGGTAGCTCAAACCACCTTTAACTCTAGCTCCAGTGGCTTGATAGCCTATTACAGCCTCCAGGGCCATGTTCTCTCATAACACACACACACACACACACACACACACACACACACACACACACACACAAACTTTTTCTGAGAAACAGAAAACATCCCCAGAGACGGCTGACCCGTAATGTTCCTCATATCTCTTACACTGGTAGTCACCCTCTCTGAGTCTTAAGAGCCTTCACAGTTTGTGAGTTCTTTGTTTCCTGTTGGAATTGTCATGAGATGTACTGTGCAACTGCTCAGTCTATCACTTTGTAACAGTGGAAGTCATTCAAAAAGAAAAGTGATGGCAAAGGTTCACAACTTTTCTGTGAGAACTTTCTGGTATTTGGATTCCATTGGCTACTTTTCCCCCTCTGTGATGCTTGCAAAGAAATAAAAATTAGTCTTTTTAATTTTCAAAGAAAGAAATTCCTGGAAGCACCGTACATGATTTTTCGAAGCAGAAATCCATGATGCACATTTATAAATGTCAATTATTCGTTACCTGAGTGTTCATATAATCAATACAATATAAATGCTTAGAAATTGAACACATTTCGCAGTAGGGCCACCACTATACTTTGGATGGATACATGGTAGATATGTATTAATAAGTGTGTGTATGTGTTTGTGTGTGTGTGTGTGTGTGAGTGTGCATGTGCTTGTGCGTGTGTGTGTGTGTGTGTGTGTGTGTGTGTGAAGTTACACAAGAAGATGTTTGTTATAAATTTTCTTATAAAGGTTGGGTTGTTGAACAACCAAAAACACCTTAAAAATATAAAGGTACTAATCAGTAACTCTCATACTCTAGGGGAAAATTTCAGAGATATGTACACAGTAGCTCAACCAAGCTGTGAACAGCTGATCTAATCACTGATACAGAAAGAAAATCTTGGAATTATGTTGCATAATGGTTAAAAATTTGTTATTTTCTC
Organism: Rattus norvegicus; assembly: GCF_021556685.1. Classification (NCBI taxonomy): domain Eukaryota; kingdom Metazoa; phylum Chordata; class Mammalia; order Rodentia; family Muridae; genus Rattus; species Rattus norvegicus. The sequence goes on along the minus strand of NC_141546.1, from coordinate 20,299,901 downwards.
TTTAAAGCTTATGTTAAGCTTGTATTCCATTAAAAATAATGTCTCTCACAATGTCCAAAATGAATATTTATATTTAGAGAAATAGAAATTTCCTATGTATTTTTCTTCTTTCTGTCATTAAATGTAGTCAGTCTTAAAACAACGTTACAGGATATGTCTTATAAAATGCCAGAGAACACACTTTCATGATGTTTTCAAATCATTTTTTGTGGAGTCCTTAGAGACTGACAGTCTGGAGAAAGAAAATATGTAGCATCCTTTATTTGAAATTAAATAAGACACCTTAGAATTTTTGAAATTGTCAAGAGCTTTGTGAAAAGACATTCTTATGTAACAACTGCAAGTCCATCTGGTGTTTTAATTTGCCTGTCTAATAACCCCCAAGAGTTTAGCTTCATTGAACTATTGGAATAAACAGCAATGAATCAGGACAGTTTTTAATATTTATCTAAATATTCAATATTGTGTATTGACCATTATCAACATCCCATCAAGGTCATTTGGTTTCAATAACCTCCACAATATTAAAATTAAACACAAATATTTCATTTTGTCTTTGGTAGATGATTTTCTTACTATCAAACATGCAAATTTCAGCAAATATCTATGAGAGCATTATTGAAATTTTTAAGAAATATTTATTTTAAAATGTTTATATATTTAAAATGACAGTGTAACATACTTGTTCATTATTAAGACACCAGAAGTATTCATTTTCTATTTTATGCTTTATAAACAAACTGAAAAGCTTTACTCTTGTCCAATAATTTTGAAAGATTATGTAACAAGTCACATACTCAAAGTACTTTTTGAACATTTGTAAGGTTTCTATGAACTTGTGTATGTGGACAGAGCTGTAAATGCTGGTTTATTATTATTATTATTATTATTATTATTATTATTATTATGTATTCTGCTTGGGCATTGCAGCTATTTACTACACTGGTCACGAATTTAAAGCATCAAATGCAATCCTTTATGGTACAGCTCCTTGCCTATAATAAAGTTCTTATGACATAAATGCTTCATCTGGTGATGCAGTATGGGAAACAGGAGCTATATTCCATAGCAGATGTACTTTTGGTCAGAGGCTTAAAGGACTGGGAATCTATAATTTTTATATTTCTGCAACTTTCCAATATGAATATCTAATCTAAATATCAGAAAACAAGAAGGAATCTACATCAACATGAAGAGGAAATAATGATCCTCATTTCCTTCTGGACCTCCTTTTCTTTCCTCATATCTTCTAATACTCTGTGTGGAAAAACCCAGTTCTCCTATAAATGTCAGGTTTTTCTGGAAAGTTCTTAAAAATGGAAACAAGAGCTAAGGCTGTCCCACAGCCCTCTGTACACAAGTCATGCAAAGAGGGAGCTGGTCTCCCAACAGTCTCCCACTCCTAAGCCCACAGGTGAGACTACCACTTTTGATCCAATAATTGTCCAAAGAAAGACCCATTAGGAGCACACAGGGCACAAGAACCTCTGAAAAGCTAGGAATGAATTTTTTCCAGTCTCCATCTGTGTCCAGAGCTAAAGTGGTCCCAGAGCCCTTCATACCCAAATCCTGGACAAAGAGAGCTGATCTCTCAGTAGTGTTCTCACTCCTAAGATCACAGGCTCACAGGCCGAGAGGAGAGACTAGTTCCTGTCATAGACAGCAACACAAATGAACACTAGAGATAACCAGATGGCCAGAGGAAAGCATAAAAATATAAGCAACAGAAACCAAGGTTCCTTGACACCATCAGAACCAAGTACTCCCACAACAGCATATCCTGGATACCCCATCACACAGGAAATTAAGATTCTGATTTAAAATAACATCTAATGATCATAGAGTGCTTTAAGCAGGACATAAATACTTCTCTTAAGTAAATGCAGGAGAACATAGGTAAACAAGTGGAAGCCTAAAGAGGAAACACAAAAATCCCTTAAAGAATTCTAGGAAAACACAACCAAACAAGTGTAGGAATTGAATAAAACTATCCAGGTTCTAAACATGGAAATAAAAAAGATAAAAAACGGAGACAACTCTGAAATAGAAAACCTAGGAGAGATCAGGAATCATAGATGTAAGCATCACCAACAGAATACAAGAGATAAAGAGAGAATCTCAGGGGCACAGAAAACATTGACACAATAGTTAAAGAAAAGGCAAAATGTATAAAAGCTCTTAATGCAAAATACCCAGGAAATCCAGGAAAACACAATCAGAAGACCAAACCCAAGGATAATAGGTAGAGAAGAGAATGGATATTCCCAACTTAAAGGGCCAGGAAATATCCTCAACAAAATCATAGAAGAAAATGTTCTTATTCTAAAGAAAGGGATGCCCATGAACATACAAGAAGCCTACAGAACTCCAAATAGATTGGACCAGAAAAGAAATTCCTCCTATCACATAATAATCAAAACACCAAATTCACAAAAGGAAGAAAAAATATTAAAAGCAGTAAGGGGAAATGGTGAAGGCAGACCTATCAGAATTATACCAGACTTCTCAATAGAGAATATGAAAGGCAGAAGATCCTGGACAGATGTCATATTAACCCTAAGAGAGCACAAATGCCAGCCAGTCCATGCTACTATATCCTGCAAAACTCTCAATTACCATAGATAGAGAAACCAAGGTGTTCCATGACAAAATCAAATTTACACAATATTTTCACACAAATCCAGCCCTATAAAGGATGATAAATGGGAAACTCCAAAACAAGGAAAGAAACTACACCCTAAAAAAGCAAGAAATGAATCTTGTTTCAACAAACACAAAGAAGAAAGCCCCACCAACATAATTCTACCTCTAACAACAAAAGTAAAATGAAACAACAATCACTATTCTTTAACATCTTTTAACATCAATGGACTCAATTCCCTAAATAAAATATATGGTCTAACAGACTTTATATATAAACTGGATCCAGCAATTTGCTGCATACAGGAAATACACCTCAGTGACAAAGACAGACACTTCCTCAGAGTAAAATGCTGGAAAAATATTTTCCAAGCAAATGGTACCAAGACAGAAGTTGGAGTAGCCATTCTAATATTAAATAAAATTGAATTTCAACCAAATTTTATCAAAAAATATAAGGAAGAACACTTCATACTCATTAAAGAAAAGTCTACTAAGATGAACTCTCAATTCTGAACGTCAATGCTCCAAATGCAAGGACAACCATATTCATAAAAAGCAACTTTACTAAATCTCAAAGCATACATTGTAGCACACACAACAATAGTGGGAAAGTTCAACACTCCACTATCATCAATGGACAAATCATAGAAACAGAAACTAAAGAGAGACACAATGAAACTAAAAGAAGTTATTAAACCAAAGGATTTAACAGATATTTATAGAACACTTCATCCTATACAAAAGAGTATACTACTTTCCGAGCACCTCAGGGTACCACCTCCAAATTTAACCATATACTCAGTCACAAAACATGCCTCAACAAATACAAGAAGATTGAAATAAGCCCATGTATCCTACCTTATTGCCATGGACCAAGGCTGGTCTATCAGAAAAAAAAAAAAAAAACACAAACCAAAACAAAATAAAACAAACAACAAAAAAATAAAACAAAAAACAAAAACCAACAACAACAACAGAAAACCCACACACACAGGGAAGGTGAACAATGTTCTTCTCAATGAAAACGTGGTCAAGGAAGAAATAAAAAAAGAAATTAAAGACATTTTAAAATTTAATAAAAATGAAGGCACAACATACCTAAACTAATGGCACACAATGAAAGTGGTGCTACAAGGAAAACTCATAGCTCTGAGTCCTGCCAAAAAGAAACCGAAGAGAGCATACACTAGCAGCTTGATAGCACATCTGAAACTTCAATCTTCTTTTATCTGTTGAGGCCTGTTTTGTCTAAAACAAAAGGAACAAATATACCCAAGAGGAGAAGACAATAGGAAATAAACTCAGTGCTGAAATCAAACATGTAGAAACAAAAAGAACTATACAAAGAAGCAATAAAACCAGGAACTGGTTCTTTGAGAAATTCAACAAGATAGGTAAACCCTTGGTCAGACTAACCAGATGGCACAGAGACAGTATCAAAATTAACAAAATCAGAAATGAAAAGTAAGACAAAACAAAAGATATTGAGGAAATTCAAAATGAAATGTATTTTTAATAGAAACAATTAAGTTATTCAAGGGATAAATAAATATTGAAGTTTAAAAACCTAAAGAAAAAAAAAAAGAATTCCAAGCATAGGGAGCTGGTTGAATAAAGCAAACCACTGCTAGATGCATAGCACCGAAATAAAAACTGACCTTGCATATACAGTCTCCATTTACTTAAATTCAAATGTTTGCTTTCAACAAATTGTTACCATGTTAATAATTGAGAGACACCATTCTATTGGAGATATGTAGTGACTTGTCCTAAGGTTCAGAGGACATGTTTAGTAACACTATATTTGATGTGAAGCAGGGGTAAGAGAGACTCTCAGCAGCCTTTTACCACAGCAGCAGCAGAAGCTCTGTGGTAATGAATGCTAATATGTGAATATTGGAACTGAGCAAGTTTAATTCAAAAGAGTTAAATTAATGGTGTATTGATAGAGGGAATACTCTGTTAATTGGGTGGAATGCCAAATGAGACTGGTTTAAAATACAACCCTTTATTAAGGAGTACTTCAGCTGTGGTTTCTCCTTGCTGTTTGAAATGACCGTGGTCTTCCCACATGTCACCTATATAGTGTGTGCGTGTGTGTGCATACATGTGTGTGTGTATGTGTGTGTGTGTGTGTGTGTGTATTGTTACAGGTGTGTGTATGTAGATTTATGACTTACATCTGGATTTTTCATATTCTCTTTCATTGTGATCATTGCAGAGTTTATAATAAATGCTGATCAGGAGAGCTTACAGAAAATGTTAATGTAAGAAGATACTGTAAAATTAATGAAAATAAAGTAATTCTATTGTGAATAATAGTAACATTCATTCATGTAAAGTTCACAAGAAGTTGATGGTAGGATAATAACTTACTGATTTTTATAAAAATAATCTAAGTACACATATATAACAAAATTTCATATTATATTCATGAAAATACAGTTGTCAGGTATTGATCAGAGTTATAAATAAGATCACTGATATATGATTGTCTTATTGAGTTATATGTACCTTAAGAAATTTCAGAGCTACCTAAACACCCACATGACATTGAAAAGCAATTCTTATACTAGATCAATGCTAAGTAGTAGAGGTCCACAGGGCAAGACACCACATACAAACATGTATGTATAAATATAACACGCCCGCCCACATCTGCCAACCACATAGAAAGAATAATATCACACTCATACACAAATATGCACACTCACATACATAATTGCTTATTCTATTCCCACTCCCATAGAGGAATTTACTATGTATTTCATAGGGATTGTTTAGTAAGTGCAACTTCTGAATCCTTAAGTAAATATATTAAATGTACATTTTAAAACATTCCCTATTTCACAATTTCTTATAAGAATTTGTATCACTTTAAAACCAGATTTTGAGGAGGAGAGTCAGCTGTGACACTACTTCTCCAAATTTGTGAATATGAGTGCCTAATTCTTCCTTTTTAAAGGAAATGCAGGGGCAAAAACAATAGATCAGAGACTGAAGGAAAGGCCATCCAGAGACACAATGGGATCCATCTCATCCATAGACACCAAAGCCAGACACTATTGCTGATGCCAAGAAGTGCTTGCAAACAGGAGCCTGATATGGATTTCTCCTGAGAAGTGCTGCTAACACCTGCCTAAGACAAATGCACATAGCCTACCATGGGAATGAGCCTGGGGACCCCAATGGAAGAGTAAGAGGAAGGACTGAGGATTACAACCCCATAGGAAGAACAATAGTATAAGGTAACCAGACCACTCAGAGCTCCCAGGGACTAAACCACCAACCAAAGAGTATACATGAGTGGATCCATGGCTCCCGTTATGTAAGTAGCAGAGGAACACCTTATCTGACATCAGTAGGAGGAGAGACACTTGATCCTATAGAGGCTTGTTGCCTTGGCAAAGGGGCATGGTAGAGAGATGAAACAGAAGTGGATGGATGGGTGAGAGAGAACTCTCTTAGAGGCAAAGAGGAAGGAAGAGACAGAGACAGAGACAGAGAGAGAGAGAGAGAGAGAGAGAGAGAGAGAGAGAGAGAGAGAGAGAGAGAAGGATAGGGTGGTCCAGAGAGAGAGGAGCTGTAGAGAATGGAATAGTAGGAGGCAAGCATTATTGGAAATCAGGAAGGAATATTAAATAAGGATTGATGTGGAAAGTTAATATACCAGGAGGAGGAAGGAAGGATAAATAATACTAAGATGCATGGAAAAGTCCAAGAATAACATTTTCTTATGAGCTATTTAAAAATAAATATATGTGCATATACACATATGGAGTTATGCCAAATGTGAAGGTTGTGCCCACCACAAAAAAACATACAATATCCATGTATGAGAAACCTCCCTTCAATTTACTAGTTGGAAGACTATGAATACAAAAGTCTCTACAAATAAAATAGGCTATTTCTGTCGCGCCTGATGGCATCCCAGAACATGAAGGTCCTACCGCTAATGACACTATAGACTTTTACAATAGACTTAGAAGAAAGGATAAGGAACTGACCTGGAAACCCCCACACCCATCCCCTTGACTCTCATAGTGTTGGTATATGCTATGGAAACTGCCAATATAGGGGAAAGATTGATAGCTCTACCCAACTATAAAGCCTGGGAACTGAAACAGTGACTAGCCAAATATGATATTCCCAGTGATGTGATAATAGCAACTTTATTTTAGGGGTGCATATGTAGTATCTAATTGGATATAAGGCCTATTTAATGGGAGGGAGTTTATAGCTGTACTGTAAACCTAGAAAATCATCTATGGCTGGAGAGTTTTGTCCATAGAGGACAACTTATTTCTGACAATTGACATGCTCTTCTTGAATTCTGACTGTATTCTAAATAATTATTTTGCACAGACAAGTGTAGTTCTTGTTTTTCATAAAAGAAGCTTCTTTTAGCGACTAATAGAATGTTACAAAGATTGGAAACTGTTCAAAATGCAGAACATAAATGATTTCGGTGTACTAATCTCAATTGATAACTACCCAATGTAACCCCTATACCTAAGTCTATGGGAATATCCTGGGACTGCATCTAGAAAAATTGTAAGAGCCAAAGAACAGGATTCTTGCTTATATATAGTGGTCCCAAGACAGCACAATGTACCCAGGAAATGTACAAGGAAAGAGACACGTTATATTTTCCAGTGTTGAAGACATTCTCCTTAGACCTCGTATTCTTCTCATTTTTTATTTTCTTGCATACATTTTGTTTCTAATTATAGTGGTCAGAAAAAGTAAGTGAATATGTGTTATTTTAGTCTTAGCTAACTCTAAGACTAGCTTAGGTTTGTATTTTCATGCACAAACAATTCATTCTGTGTATATTTTGTTCTGTTACAGATAGCATCTTCTGTAGTTCTTGGATCTCTACAAAACAAATTCACTGGACAAGCAATAGTTCAAATGACTCTATGACAAGGCTGATAAATCACAAATTCAAATGATTATCATGACTTAAACTATTTTTATTAAATGTTGAGAAAGTATCTATTTTGCATTTGTATGAGCTCTTTAATTTTAATCTTCTGCTTCCATCTATTTATCTCCTGATGTCATAACTTCATTCTTATTTACACCTTATTAAAATACAATTGTATACGTGTACCACATTTTCCTTTTTCATTCACTAGTTTGTGGGCATATAAGATAATCCCATTGTTTCACTACTGTGAATAGATCAGTAGTCTACATGGATTAGCAAGTGTCCTGTAGTGTAATACATAGTTGTTTGGGTTTATATTAAGAAGTGGTACAGCTGGCTTTTAGAGTGTTTCTATTTCTACTTCTAAAAAATAACTTCAATAATTAATTTCATAGCTAATGTACAAACATAAGACTAAGACTATCCAAAGTTAACCATGGATTAAGGAAGGTCCCTATCTCTGATGAACTAGTAGTCACTGATGGATTCTGGAGTAGGTATAGTTATTGTCTTCAGTTGTATGATGACTTGTAGCCAATATGGCTCCAAAGGAGAGTTTCAAATCGGAAGCCATACACAACCTTCTGGTTAAAATCAATCTGCCATAAAATTAAAAGAAACATCATGAATATAATAAAAGTATTTATGGAGAAGACAGGTAATGACAGGGCAAGGATAGAGATAAGAAAGTGAAAGGAGAAAGTAAACAAAATGTATACATTCAGAAAAGTATCAAAACAATTTTTAAACCCTTCAAATTTTCAAGTTCTCATTTTTTTCAAGTTGTCTCACAATTTTACTCTGTATCAGTGTTTTTTGCTTTTACATCTATGCAGGTAAACATGTCTGGAAATTCTTCACAGACAGTATACATCATATACTATTGGAGATTTTGAAAGGCTTCAAGATAATCTGAATGGAATCTTTTCCACATGGGGTTCAAGAAAATAACTGTCACAGGACACAAGTTCATTGTCTAGCTATGTGTAGTTAGCAATATAGTCTTTTTATAATATGAACAGACTAAAATTTTAAACCATAGCTTCTTATAGTCTGGCAGTTTTATGTATAGACTGACACTGTCACCAGAAGCCTCCAGCAAACCACATTGTGTTTTCTATTCTACAAAAGAGCAGGTAACGCTTTGAAGTTGGACAAACCATTGTCTTGCTCAAGGATTTATTCTTTTTGTATCCATTGATTTTTCAGTGCTATGATCATTACCTGACAGAAGCTGCTTAAAAAATATATGATCTAGTCTGGCTCATGTTTTAAGGTATCGGGGGTGTGGTTGATGTGATTACAGGCACACAAAGCAGCTGGTTACATTGCATTCTCAATCAAGAAGCAGGAGAGATGAGTGGTGGTATTCTGTTTGCTTTCTCCCTTTGATTCACACCTGAGGTGCAGCCTATTAAATGATCCATTCACAAGCAGGGTGAGTCGTTCTACTTCAATAGAAATAGTGCAATCTAAATGTACTCTCATGGACATACCCAGGCATTTTGTCCTATAAGTTGATTCTACATTCAACTTGATGAATTTTAACCACTATAAGTGGTCTAGAATTAGTTTCTCAAACATATTACCCTACAAAATGCAGGGCTATCTATCCATTGTTAATATAGTTTTGTTCCTTTCTTCACCTTTATCTATTTACTTCCCATTAAAAAATGGAGAACATTGGATCTAAATGAAAAACATACATGAATAAGAGCTGAAGCTTTCATAGACATGGTCCCGAAGTAGCAAAACCAGTACCTTCAATGCTGAATTTTTGCTATAATAATCAACACTGCTAAGGTACTACTATTTAGCTCAGCACTGACATAAATACTTTTCAAGCAGATTTCTTTCAAATCTCATAGCACCCTCAGAGCATTCTGGTCTGAATTTACCTACATGATTCTGAGACAAGTATTCCAACACAAGCAATGTATGTGGAGGGATGTCCTATATTTTATACCAATAGCAGTATTCAGATGTGAGACAAATATCAGGAAGCAACCAATTAAAAGGATGTATATAACTGAAAGTTAATATGCTTCGTGTGGTATCAGGGCAGCTTCTAGATAAGAAAGCACTCCATTTGATTTTGAGGAAAAATGGTAGAAGTGACAATGTTCATATGTACATTGCTTAGTATAAGTAATTGCCTACTAAATTATGACCCTGATTTCAGGGCCACAGAATTAGCTGCATCAGATCATACATACATCGTGGTGTTGGTAATATCTGTGCTATATCACAGAAGTTTAGGGATTGTGAGCTATTTTCTCTTGACCAAAGTCTGTTTCTCTGAGTGAATATTCACTAATGATTCAGAATGCAAAGGTAGATGAATAGCAAGGCTCTCCTTCATAGTCTCTCCTTCATAGTGACTTGCACTGTGACATGTATCAAGCTCATTTTCAAGGAAGAAGTTTTGTGCCTAGGAGCCAACATACACATGGGACAGTGTTCATGATATCATGTGGATTCCTGATTGTGTGGAGGTATTCTTTAATCACCCACTTTCCCTCCTCTCAGCAGAATGTATAAATGTAGAGTCTAAGTATAAACAACAATAGAGTGCTATTTGCCCGGAATTCTCCAGCAAAATATTGCAGAATGGATACATTTTTTTTAATCCTAAAATGATTTAATGGGTTTATTCAAACAATGTCAAGGACAAGCCTCTTCTCTATAATAATAGAATACTTGACAACATAGGAAGTGGAAAGGAAAATATGACATTTGAACACCAAATAGTAAAAACAATTTATTTTTAACGTATTTTATTGGATATTTTATTCATTTACATTTCAAAGGTTATTCCCTTTGTCTGTTTCCCCTCCACAAATCCCCTATCCCTTTTTACACCTCCTCCTTCCTCTAACTCCTCCACTCAGGTCCCCATGCTCACTCTGAAGGTTGACTGCAAGCACATCTGTATTGGTCAGACTCTCGCAGAGCCTCTTAAGAGACATCTATGTCAGGTTCCTGTCAGCAAGCACTTTTTTCCCCATCTTTTTCTCTTTTTAAGATTGTTTTTATTTTTGAAAAGTAATTTTATTTTTCTTGGATATTTTATGTATTTACATTTCAGATGTTTGTCACTTTTCCCCCCTCTCCCATCCCTCCTCCCCCTGCTTCCATGAGGACCATCCTATTCCCAGCCACCCACTTCAACCTCAGTGCCCTGGCAGCAAGTACTTCTTGGCATCAGCAAGAGTGTCTGTGTTTTTTGGCTGCATATGGGATGAGTGTCTTAAATTATTTTTTTTTCTTTACCATTCTGGAGGGTAGACATTGAGGTTTCATTCTCCTGAAGCTTTCCTCCTTAGATTGCAAAGGGCTTCCCTTTGGCTGGAACTCTCCACAGAGTTTCTTCTATCTTTGCATAGCCCTGGCATCTCTCTCCTATCCTCTCTCTCTCTCTCTCTCTCTCTCTCTCTCTCTCTCTCTCTCTCTCTGTGTGTGTGTGTGTGTGTGTGTGTGTGTGAGTCATTGCTCCTATTAGATGAGCCACCCAGAATTATCATCCCCTTTCATTGAAATAGCTTTATAAAGGCTGTGCATTAGGGTTTTAACACATGAGTCTAAGTTCATGAGATTCAGTTCACTTCAACTGCTCTTACTCCATCCTCATTCACATGATCTATGTAAAATTATGCATTGTCTTTGCTGATAACATCCTCTTGGATCAACTCTGTGCTTTCCTTCTGAAACAGTCCCCATTGTGACAGTTTGTATGTATAGTCCAACTCACAGTTATGCTGATTGTGTGGTCCAGCTGAAATCAGCACTTTTCAAGGTTGGAATATGAGCCCTTGGCTTAGGTTTGGGAGTGGGAACTAATACTGATCAGAAGGCTACAGTATGGCAGGAAGGCAAACAATGTCAGATAGTTTTAGCTATGCAAGACCAAGTAAGCTAAATTTTAAACATGAAAATCAGTGATAATCCATACTAGAGAAGATAAAAGGGAATTAGGGGGAAATTTTCCATTCTGTAACCTACTCCTGCACTTCTGAAATCTCACTGCCTTCATAAAGAATTGCTGTGCTGAGAAACTATATTATTATTGTATGCAATATTCTGTGTGATAATAATTAAAATGATTACTAGGGCAACTGCTGTCAGACTTTGACATTATGGAGATTAACAAGGAACAATGAGTAGAAAATAAGAATTATGAAAATATGTCCAAGCTGACAAGCATCGACTTCAATTTGTTTCACAAAGGTAGCTGACCATGAAAGATACATTACAGTACCCTGAAACTTGTTAATAAGTTTTCCTTCTACAAGCTTTTTGAAATATTTTATCTTTAAAAAGCAAAATTAAAAATCCATACGCATAGAGAGAATACTGACAACCTGGGTTGTTACGCTCTAGTGGCTTGTTTCTACGATGTACTTTCATGCCAGTCCTCTGATGGTTAGTCTCAGTGTCAACTGAACTGATTAAGAGAGAAACAGGTAGTAGGTAAAGCCCCTGGGATGGTCTGTTACAGTGCTTCTCGAAGAGATTGGCACACAATGCAGAACTAAGAACAAAGGTGGCTTTTGGTGCAGATAGTGCTATTCAGCTGCCCAAGGAATTGTGTAGCACAAAAGGTCAGAGAACAAAACCAGTATACGAACACGTCCCTTTAGAGCAGGGGTGATCATTTACCACTATTGGACACTAGTACCCTAGTTTGCTTTTGCTTACGGATGCCCAGAACGTCAATAGATGTCCTTTAGCTTACCAGGGTTTCGATGCTCAATTTACACTACCCCTACCTTGTTCTAGAGCTTTCATGTGGACTGGATTTTCACCTCTGGGACCAAAGTAACCTCCCCCCTCACCACGACTCTGCTCAAAGGCACTGCCTACCCAGCCTGCCCTACCATAAGCATTCTCTGGGTATATTAGTCTAAACTTGGGCAAAATCGTCTGAAGGATAAATACCTAATAGAATTTGCAAAGAAACTATGAACTAGGAAAACAGCTAAACCAGGGGTCTAGAATATGCTAGCAACAAAGTAACCTTAGAGTATTTTCATTTATCATGGTGTTTGTCTAGCTAAGTGGGACCCAGATCCTGTTGTTTCTACCTATGTGACATCAACCATGAGAAATATCCTTGTTCCAACCTGAAGTAAAGGTGCGTTTCAAATATTGTTAACAACTTATATAAAAACATATGAATATACGTGTAAGGCTAATCATGGAAGAAAAGGTCATGAATTTTGTAGGTAGTGTGGTGACACAAGAGACAGAGGAGGAAAAGCAGAATTGATATAAATGTTGTTCTCATGTGAAATTCTCAAAAAATGAAACAAAAACTTTAAAAATAAAATTTAAAAATCAAACATTAAAGTAAGTTTAATAAACCTGTACAAAAGTTAACAAAAATACATATAAAATACTTATATACTGATATCACAGCATAGGATCAGGTGGGAAACTGACAACAATGATAGCGTTTTGAAGACAAAAATCTTCCAGATATTATAAAGAATGCCACTTTAAAACTGTTATGAATCAGTAGCTGGCATTCTCTTAAGAAAAGAGAAAGCCATAAGAAGTACTTAGAGCCAGTCATGTTCAGATGAAGGCAGCAACTAGAATGTGCTTCCTCATGACAATAACTGTTTGGAAACACCAATGTAGGATGAACTCAAGGATAGCCTTCAGAGAGACAGATTGTGCTCCTAACACTGGGATTTCAAACTTTTAGTCTTGAGGGCTCTAATAAAGCAAATACAAAATGCTTAGCGCTTGCTCTAAGAAGGGCATGACTCTGGGAAATACTCCAGAGTCAATGAGAGATCATTGAAGGCACTTAAAGGAATGAGTTCAATTTCTGAGTCTCTGAATTGTTTATTTAAGTAATTATTTTATTCATTTGCATTGTATTTGTTGCCCCCACTAACTCCTTAGTGTACTAAATTCTTGGTATTTTAGCTCTTTTTTTGCAATTATTTTTCCATCTTTATTAAATTGGGTATTTCTTATTTACATTTCAAATGTTATTCCCTTTCCCGGTTTCCATGCCAACATCCCCCTAACCCCTCCCCCTCCCCTTCTATATGGGTATTCCCCTTCCAATCCTCCCCCCATTGCAATGAAGAGACATGGACATCTGCTTGCATATGCATTATTCTTTCTCTGTCTCATCATATGAGGGGAAGGGAGGGGGAGAGACTCAACAGGTAACTAGACAAGCCTATAGCTTATTATATAGCCCAGTTCATCTCAACCTCACAAGACTCAGGCCTATGTCTTCTGAGTACTGGGTTTAAAGGCTGGACGTATCTACTATAGTGTATCTGAATTCTAATACTGAGTATTTTGAAATTCCAATGCTAAATCATGTGCCTGTGTTGTCCCATAATTACCTGGGAGCAAACAGCAGCTTGGACTGTGAAAAAATGCATTTTTTTTTGGTCAGATTGAGTTTGTTAGTAGATAACAGTCAGACAGCCTGAATTTTAATCACAGTCTGTCACTTATTAAACACATGATGCAGATTGGACACATGATTAGAGTCTCTCTGCCTCAGTTTCTATATGAAAATGACGAGATTAATATTAGCTTTAACCTTATGAGGCCATTGTACATCACAAATATGTTAATGTATATGTAGCTTTAACAGAGGGTCTGCCTTGTAAACTCTCTGCCAATATTGAAGTCTATAGTTTTGTTAGGACAGAAGAACTTTGCAGACCCAACCCAATTCACAACAGTTTAGACAGTGAAAGAAGTTTGTCTGTTCCTGCGTGTTAATTGGATAGCAAGTGCATGCACACAGCCATCATTTTTACAAATATTTTTGGACTTTGCTGTGGAATATAAACTAGAAAGAACTGAACAGTGCTAACCTAAAGCTAGAAAAAAATGTGAAATTTCTTGGAAGAAATTTGGAAACTGTAGTTTCCAAGAAGTATGAGACCGACCCCTTTAAAAATACTTTTAATACAAATTTCCTCATTTAATATAATGGCCACATTCCATCTCCATATTGTGTTCATTAAGATGTTTTGATTGGTCATGGGAAACCTGGAAGCTTTTATATAGAAGGCAATTCGAGAAAGGATTTTTAGAAGAAAGAATTCTAAGTGATGTTTTTCATTCCAATGTCATTTTTATTCTCAAGGGCCTTCACCTGAAAACGGGATCAGTGTGCTAAGTAAGGGAATGGCTTATTTGTTCCTGCTGCTTCATTATTGCCCAGAATATCCTCTTCCTACATGTAGACTCTATCTGAATCACAGCCAGGAGTCCCTGGCCTCCACAGAGTATGCTAACACCAGAGAAACAAGAATGAGAACGGAAAGTAAATTAGCAGTATAAACCTTATTCTGTTCCTAGAAAATTTGGGATTTTGGAAATAAACTGCATTGTGTAAGACTTTTACAATATAGTTCAAAGTTCTAATGGTGCCACCAAAATTTTATAAATTCTGTAAATCTCACAGAAGTGAATGTGACTTTGATTATATTGTTACGCTCTGAGAAATGAGATTCCATTGAAACAACATCGAGCTTGAACTCAAAAGGCTTAAAGCATTGAGGGAAAGGGTTTTCTTTGGATTCTCTTTTCTGGTTAATTTGAAAGTTCTGCTGGACAGCATTTATCACTTCAAATCTGTTGCTCCTTTCTTTCACCGGCTCTCATTCTCCCCCAGACCTCTTCACCCATGCAAAGAAAGCCACAGTTCTTGCTCAGTTAAGCTGCTTGGGGACTTTAGTAAGCTGTTTAGCATTCTGAGGCTTCAGCTACAAAACCATTGTAGTAAAGATGGTGAAGAAGGAAACAATCCCTCTCACATTGCTTTGTTTTCTTGGAACAATGAATGAGGTACCAGGACCTCCTTCTCTTCAGTTGGTTCTCTACACCCTATTCACCTCCCTGGCACAAGCATACCACAGATAATTGAATAAGTGACATTAAATCTAGGCTTATGATTTTCAAAATAATTATAAAAGGCAGAATGTAAGCAGGGAATAAGCAGTGTTCAGAACTGTAAGACTATGGTAAAGGAGTACAGAGGCCTATCATAAGCATGTACTAGAGCAGCAGGTGGAATTGGCTTTCCTGTGGGTATTTACACATTCAACTGTTTTCCTCCACATAGTAATGAGGACACTGCATGCTTCAAAGATTTTATCTTTAATATGTACATTTCTTGAGAAATTCCCCTAATTTCTTTTACTTTAAACTTTTACTAGGTTATATTTCTGTGCATGTGAAAGTAAGATGATGAAGATAATGAATTTTAATGCACCTTATTATTTCAGTATGCACACACTTAATCAATAAAATCATCAATACCATTATTGCAATTAATAATCCCCTAAGCTAGAATGAATCATCTTTATCTCTATCTCCATCTCTATCTCTATCTGAAGATCTGAATATAGATATAGAAAACAAAAGGTAAAATACGTATATATCTAGATAGTAAGAACATATAAACTGAGGATCTAATATATATATATATATATATATATATATATATATATATATATACTATCATGAGCATATATATCATCCAATCTAGATATATGCATCTATATATATCTTTATGTATTTTTACATTTGTTTAAAATAAGATCTACATCAAAGGTAGCTTAGAGAGACCTGGACTATATACTGCCACTAACAATTTAAGATTCAAATTTGAGCTTATGTATTATTATAGAAAGTGATTTCCAATAACATGAGTAAATATAATTTTCATAGAAAATGTGTTTATGGTAAACTTTCTTTAACCACTCTGTGTAAGAGGTGGGATTTCTTTGATAGTTGCCTCATGTTTACCTTATGAAGTCATCTTCTGATCAGCTCAGAAATTTTGGATTTATAAAAATGAGGACAGGAGAAAAGATAAGAGAAGGGATAGAAGGGTTACTAAGCAGGCAATTTCTTATTGGGGAAAAGTTTCTATCTCCATTGATGGTACAGATCAGCTATGTTTGCAGATACCCATGGGGCCCCCACTACTGTCCTTCAGTTTTCTGTTGCTTCTGTTCCTTCCCCTTTCTTCCTCTCCTTTCCCTTCCTTTCTCTCTTTTTTTCTTTTCTTCTTCATTAATGTATTTGTTGACTTTACATCCAAATCTCAGATCCCCTCTCCTCCCAGAGCCCCCATCACAAAGCCCCTTATCCCATTGCCCCCTCTCCTCTTTCATTAAGAAAGAACACCCTCCCTATGCATCAACCTAGCCTGGCACCTCAAGTCACTACAGAATTAGGCACATGCTCTCCCACTGAGGCCAGACTAGGCAGCCCATTTAGAGGAATAGGAACCACAAACAAATAACAAAGTCAGGTGATGGGTGGAACCTTTCAGAGAACAGCTATGCTAGGCTCCTGTCTGCATGCATAACAATACCATTAATAGTGTCAGGTATCAGTTCTTATCGATGGGATGGGTCTCAAGTTGGACCAGTCATTGGCTGGCCATTCCCTTAGTCTCTGCTTCATTTTGTTGCTGTACATCTTGTAGCCAGGACACATTTTGAGTTCAAAGTTTTGTGAGTAAGCTTATCCCTCCACTGGGAGTCCTGCTTGATGGAGGAGGTGGCCACTTGAGGCTCAACATTCCTCACTGCTAGAAGTCTCAGTTAGAGTCATCTCCATAGAGACTCCTGTGTCCTAGGTCTTTGGCATATCACAGGGATGCTTTCTCCTCCTTCTCACCACAGATTCTGTTCTCTCTTCCATACTCTTCCTACAGCTGGTCCCTGTGTACTTTTCCCCTCCCCATCACCTCTCCTATGCACTTCCCTCCCTCCATCTACCTCTATGTCTATTTTATTACCCCTCATGAGTAAGAGTCAATCATTCTCTCTGGGACTGTCATCTGAGAAATGTAGTGTTGTTATCCTGTACTTTATGGCTAATATCTGCTTATATCTTAATATCTTTTATAAACATATATAAAGATATTTTAATATCTTTGTTTATTAATTTCGGTGCAGCTTGATTAAGTCTTTGGATTGGTTCTATGCATCATTAGATGTGAATAAACATGCCGGAGTTCCTTGTCCAGGCAGTTATTTCTTTGGGTGTTGCACTCAGAGAACTGGAAATTTACCTAGATCTTCAACAGGTATGCACAAGTCATTGCAGATCAGGTCTGTCAGATGGACTTTCTCTGACCTATCATCATCCCCAATGGCAGAAATCATTTAGTCTATAAAATCAGTTTATTGTTGTCTTATG
This sequence comes from Rattus norvegicus, assembly GCF_021556685.1. Taxonomy (NCBI): domain Eukaryota; kingdom Metazoa; phylum Chordata; class Mammalia; order Rodentia; family Muridae; genus Rattus; species Rattus norvegicus. The sequence continues at coordinate 20,282,122 of NC_141546.1, read as the reverse complement.
GTTGCTACCTTCTGGCATCCTATAAATACTAACTCATTCAGTCATAAACACAGGCATTTTATCTTCACTCTTACAAGCCTGTCTTGCTAAAACATCTGTCTGAGACACAAACAATGTCTCAGTTTTTCTTAGGTTCTTTAGAAAATGAATAGTATATTAAAGACTGCTCTGTATTTCCTGCTTCATTCTGCTGTGTGTTTGCTTCTTTTTTTATTGTATATTTTATGTATTTACATTTCAAATGTTATCCCTTTTCCTGGCTAACCCTTCTCCCATTTCTCCTCCCCCCGTTTCTATGAGGATGCTCTGCCTCCCAACCACCCACTCCCACCCTCCATTGAGGAATCTATCCTTCACAGGATCAAGGGCTTCTCCTATTGGTGCCAGACAAAACCGTCCTTGGCTACATATGCAGCTGAAACCATGGGTCCATCCATGTGTACCCTTTAGTTGGTGATTTAGTCCCTGGGAGCTGTAGGGGGCATTGTTAGTTGATATTTTTCTTCTTCCTATGAGATTACAAATCCCTTCATCTCTTTAGTCATTCCTCTAATTCCTCCACTGCTGTCCCCGTGCTCAGTCTGATGCTTAGCTGCAAGCATCCTCATCTATCTTGCTCATGATTACTTACCTAGCTTGAACTGCTTTGACACCTACTATACACCTAAGAGCTCTATGATCTTTAATTTCTCCCAAGCATTATCAAATTTATCAACAAAGAATTCCCATAATCTACCATATTTTTCCAAAGTCAAGCAGAAGAAACACATAGCAAATTCAAAGCAATAAAATAAAATAAAAACAAAAACAAGAAATTTTATCACTTATATTAGTAAGGAAATGTTTCCAGTTCAGTTCTAATGATAGCTCTAGGTCAAAAGAAATAATAAATATGTCACTTTTTACCATGAGAGACTTCAAGTTGTTCAACTCAATAAAAACACAAATGAGATTTTAAAGCATCCCTATCGTGGTGAATGTAGAAGATGAGAAAGTTGCTCACATAAATATGAGAAGGAGACAAAAAAAAATAAATAAAAACAAAAACTCCAGTGCAGTCTCTGGAGACCAAGGTGGAGTTATTATTATAGGAGGTGAGCCTGTTCTATGTTTTATGTTTTTCTGTTCTAAAAGGGTTGGTGAAATTTAATCAAATTTTGCCTTTTAGGTATAAGAAATAAAAGAAGTATCAACTAGATAGTATATCTGGTTATTTTATATATTGTGCATGGTATAGTTTTATTTTCTTTCTTTTTTTTTATTTTTGTCATTTACATAATGGCTCCTTAGGCAGCCTACATTGATCTTGCATTCTCTGTTCCCCTGCCTCAGTATCCCCAGGGATTTAGTCCTAAGTGGCCTAACAGTACTCAGTATTGTTGAGTAAAATGACATTTAATGACTGATACAAAGGAAAACAATTTATACTGCCTCTTTGTAGCTGTTTAAGTTACAGAAACAGAAAACAGTAAATTAAACATTTAAAAGTATAATTGAATATTTATTCAACCCAAAAGGTAACTTCTTGTTTCCTGAAAGGCTAGAGACTGTATACAAAAGATGAGTGCATCAGAGACCCTGCTGCCAAAGCCTGGAAGTTGCCTCTTGCTGTTCTACACATTTCTTTTCTTTCCTCTCTGGCTTTTATAGCTAGAGGCAGGTGGCTCATTAAAACTTGTAAAGAGCTTCTTGGAATTCAATTTCTGGGCTCTCTGCAGGAAAAAGCTTTGTAGAGTCTCATTGTGAACAGTCATACTTGTTTGCTTATTTGATTTTTGTTTGTCTCCTTTTCTTTATTCCTAGCTAACATAGAACTCACTTAAGTTGATTAGCAGTTAGAGTTAGGATCATTGGAAATTACAAACCCATTCAGCAACACTTTCAGATTCTGGCCCAATAAGCTGCTTTTAATTCCTGTTCGTGAGCTTAGGATTTTCATCTTTTGTTTACAATGTAGAGCATAGAAATCTTGCAAAGGAGAGTCTGTAGGGTGAGTGTTTCTTTTTAGAAGTCTATTTATCATACCATGACAATAAAATCCATTTGTTTACATTTGACAATAGGTGTACATGTATAGATTCATGTATTTTGCTTCTATTGAAATAAACTAATAAAAATTTTTAAATTAATATGCAGAGAAAAATAAAATGTAAATCAAATGAAGCAGGAATGTACATGCATTCAACGTAAAGTATTTTTCTGTAGTTAAGAAGGTTAAATGCTGTGTTCAGAATCACAAAAGCAAAAATGAGTGATGTTTCCCCAAAAAACAGCTCAGCAACTCCTGTCTTTGTTCCACTTTTCTGACCTGGAACTTTGTTTCTGCTTTTTCCTTTGGCCTACATTTTTCCCCCCAAACACAGCCTTTGTTATGGAAAAGACATCTCTGGTTCCTGATCCTGTACTATCCCACCAATCACTAGCCACTCCCATGGTATAGCCCAGGAATATTGCACACACGCGTCACTAGAGTATTTCTTAATTGATCTTCAAACCGCTGAACTGTAACATTTGGGGGAGCATTTTAATCAGTTTTGTTCACGATCTGAATTTTTAACTCATAGTGGACATTCCAGAAGACTAGCATGTGGGTTTTAGATTTATTTGAACAGAAATAAATTGTTACTTGATCCTAAAATTATCAGGGATAGTGAGAACAAAATTTCTTAGAAAGAAACATAGGAAGAAATGACAACAAAACGGTCTAGCTCACTTTGAGCCTTCTGTAAGGCTCGTTAACTCTTTAGAACGTAAATGATTCTAGAGAGGCTGAAATGTCAAGGGTCCAGAGTCTAATAACAATTTATCTTGATGCTTTATTAGACTCCTAACTATTTAGTCACCTGTATATGTAACCTAACACCATTTTGATTCTTAGGTAAATCATTTGGAATGTGCGAACACCTACTTTCCATCAACAAAATGTTCTCAGATAGGGTGTGACTTCAGTAGCAGAGATTTCTAAGTTGTACTCCACTACCAGATGTGCTTACCAATGTGTCTGAAAAGAGTCTTCATTTATGTTCTTCTTCTGTTGCTATAAGCTTACTTCTGCATTTCCTGCATTAAATTGTTATGAGTTCAAGTGTGTCCTCTAGGCTTTACCTTTACATATTGACATCCTGTCTTCAGATTGAGAACTTATTCGGACATAAAGACTTGGGGACTTACTTAAATGAAAATACACAAGTAAGTTGCAGTCTTTTGTTACTTGTAATATCACTAAAAGAGAAAACTGGAAACAAAGATATACATAAAGTACGGCAAATAGTACAAACATTGGGGCTGTCTGTAAACCAAGAAAAGAAGTCTAGAGCAAATCTTCCACTAGAGCCTGCAGGGCAGCTTCCTACAGGCAGACATCACAGTTAAATGCTGTACAACTGTGATGTCAGATATTTCCAGTGAAGAGAAGTAGTCTGTGATGTTTCATGGTGGCCCTAGAGAACAATGACATAGGTAAACAGGGAGAAGTCCTTTGACAACTACTCACTGCCTTTGTAACATCTGATGTTTCTGTTACAGGATCAGTGGAGAGTGGAAGTCACTTGGCTTCAGACCCAGATCTCTGGTTAATGAATTCTGAAAGTGTCTCTGCTGTGATCTTCTTAAGTGAATTATGGGTTTTATTGTTTTTCTTTAACATTAATCTATGAAGGCCTTGTGTACCTCTCTCTCTCTGTCTCTGTCTCTCTGCCTGTCTCTCTCTGTCTCTCTGTCTGTCTCCGTCTCTCTGTCTCTGTCTCTCTCTGTCTGTCTCTGTCTCTGTCTCTGTCTCTGTCTCTGTCTCTCTCTCTCTCTCTCTCTCTCTCTCTCTCTGTATTATAAAGGATATGACATGCCCTCTTGCTGACCTAGAGCTGAACTGAAAGTCCCAGTGCCATTTCTGTTTCCACCCCTTGAAGAGTGATATATAGGTCATAGGGTAATAAACATAACATTTTATATAACTTTTGTGGATGTTAAGTCAGATAATCATGCTTGAGTAAGTGCTCAGGGAATAAAAGATATTATTAGAACCATCATATGTCTATAGCCTCTTAAACTGTGAGAGAGAAGTTAGTTAGTTCATGGCCAAACTGAGTAAGTGCTTTTGTGCACTGAATCCCTCTAAAGGCTTTTATGCTTAATTTTAACTTAGATTTTTAATTTAGATTTTTTATTGTATTTGATGCATGTGAGTGTTTTACCTGCATAAATGTGTGTTGACTATGTGCAAGACTGGTGCCTATAGGGCCCAGGGAAAAATCATTTGACTCTCTTGGAACTTAAATTTAAAATGTCTATGAACCACCATCTAAGTGACAGGAACTGAACCAGGTCCTGTTGATTGGAACTGAAGTTGAAAATGTCTATGAACCACCATCTAAGTGACAGGTCCTGTTGAAGAGCATCCATTGCCTTTGACTGTTGAGTCATCTCTCCAGCTCTCTTTGAAATACCTTTTAAAAAATAAACTTTTCTTACAAAGTTTTAACAGTTCAGAAGAAGCCTGAGCTATGCACTGAACATGCATGCACATGTACTTTCATTAATTTTGAGAAGCTATGCTGACTGACATCCCATTCCAGCTTCACTTCATTCTCCAATCATTGATTTCTTGTCTCTTAGTCACCACTGTAGGATGACAACCTCTCTGACAATGATGGACTGAGTTTATGACACCATTACAAAAACTGTGAGAAGCATTTGCTTGAGAAAGAAAGCATACATATTTCAAAATAATGTGATAATCATTGAAAATAAGTTTCATGGTGAATGGATATATCGAGGACTAAAGGATAAGTTACAAACACTATGTATCTATAGTCTCTGAAAACGTTAATTTAAGACCCAGAATATACAAGACTGGTTCAAAATAAATCAATGGCAACAAAAAGTAATATTTTGTCTATTCTTAATGTTTTAAAATACTTTAAAATTTTTATTCTCTCTCTCTCTCTCTCTCTCTCTCTCTCTCTCTCTCTCTGTGTGTGTGTGTGTGTGTGTGTATGTGTGTATACCCATGTTAATGTGGATGCCCACTGAGGCTAGATAGGCTAGATAGGGGATTAGAACTCCTCAATCTGGAGTAACATGTTGGTTATGAGCTACCTGATGTGGGTGTTGGAAACCTAATCCAAGGCCTCTGCAAGAGCCTTAAGTCCCCTTTACCAATGAACATTTCCCCAGGACTGTACAAATTTATAAATACTTACCTTTATTGATTAGCCTATATTAATATTGGTATATTGTATAAAGATTGCAGCATTTTCTTCATTGAACATTTCTAGTAACAAATATTTGAATTCTTTAACATAAACTTTAAATGCTTTGATAGATGTGTTACCCTTCATTAAAGTCTGAATTTTTTTCTCACAATTCAGTTTTAAAAGAAATGTCACTGCTTGGGATTACCTTTTGAGGTGCATATAATTGCATTTAAGGTATAAATAAGAGTATTTAATGAAATGGTATTGTCTGTACATGAGTAATATCAATTCTCAGAACTATTACTCAGCAAGATATAATCTACCATAGGCAGGTTTTCTAGGAGAATATTTTCAATCATTTAAATATCCCATGATTTGACTTTTTCATTATATTTTCTCATTTTGATTTAGATTGTAATTTTTTTCTGTCTGAAACAAACGATAAATGCTAATGTCTTTCTTTTCCTTTTTCTACTTGACTATTTGAGAGAATTTCTTGCAAAGTTAATTTAAAATTATTTTCTACATACAGTACTGATTTACATTCTAATATAAATACAGATACCATGGAAGCCTTTAAAAGATAAAAGATGATTAGAAAAATCAAATAGAGTTTTACAACATGTACCAAGAAAGCACATAGACTGCAATAATAGAAAAAGATTAATGCTAACCTAACTAGCTTCGCTGTGTAAAACGTTGTCACTGAAGTCTTTTCTTTTTCTTATTTTTTAATCAAAATTGATCTTTTTTCTAATTCATAATTAGAAATTTAGTGTCAAGTGTTCTTATGTCAAAAAGAGAATTCTGGTTACTGCATATGAACCCCTGTAACTCATTTGCTTCTAGTCCACATTTTCTACACTGCCAATCTCTACAACCTTTTGGGTATCTCCCGACTTGTACTGTTGAGGTCACTCACCACCCCCAGCAATACAGACAGATTACTGTCCCTGAGCCATGTTACTCTTGTATACCCACGGTTCAGAAAAGGATATCTAATCCTAGACCAAGGCTATTTCAACTCTGAAATTGGCACTCTTGCATCTCTGCTCCTCATCTCTCCAAGGCTTTGTGGTATAAATGATTTCTACTTTTAAATCCATTTCTAATATCTTCCTTTCTATCATCTCCATGCTCCATGTTATGTATTCACATGGAGTTCATATTTAAAATGAAGAAGCGAAAACATAGAATTAGTCCATGTATGCAAACAGATACTTGTGCACTTATGCACGCATGCATCCATAACCATATAGAATCTCTGAAGTGCCTGTTTGTATGGTAATCAAACTCAGACCCTCCATCAAACTAGGTAGAACTCTTATTGGGTACATATATCAGTTCAAATCTTTGTGCATATATTTAAACATATTTTTTATTATTCCAATTGTTTATATTTCAAATGATATACCACTTTCCCATGACCCCCTCCACCAATCCCCCATCCCATATCAGCCCTGGCCCCCCTTTGCCTGTATCAGAGTGCTCCCCCACCCACACATACTCTCCCACCCCACTGCTTCAGTATTCTTCTATGTTGGGGCATCAGACCTCCTTGAGACCAAGGACCTCCCCTCTCTTTGCTCTCAGGCAAGGCCATTCTCTGCTACATATGTTATCTGGAACCATGCATCCTTCAGGTACACTCCTTGGCTGGTGGTCCAGATTCTGGAAGAAATGAGTGGTCAGGCCAGCCTATGTTGTTCTTCTAATAGGGTTGCAATCCCCTTCTGCTCCTCCACTCCTTCTGCCAAATACCCAATCAGGTTCCCTGAGCTCAGTCTAATGTTTGGCTCCAAGCATCCACATCTGAATTGGTCAGTTGCTAGCTAGACCTCTTCAGGAACTGCCAGGTTCCTGCCAGCAAGTGCCTCTTGACAAGGCAACAGTGTTGGGTTTGGTGTCTGTAGACATGAAGAATCCCCAGGTGGGATGGTTCCTGGTCGACCCTTCCTTCAGTCTCTGTTCCTTGTTTTGTTTTTTTTGTTTTTTTTTTTTTTTTTTTTTTTGTCCCTGTTACTCCTTTGGACAGGAATATATCTGGAATAAAAACTTTGAGATGGTTGTGTGTTCCTAAATTGAAGTCCACATTTGTAACTCCAAAAATCCTCTAATAGCTAAACTGATTAAATTTCCTGCCTGTAATTTGGGGTTCTATTTCTTTCAACTCTACTTTTTCAGTGCATGTTACATCCTTGAGTATAAAATTATTCTATAAAAACTTAGTATTTAATTCTCAAACATTGTGATCTGAAATGAACTCTTCCAATTCCTAAAACAGCTCTTTTGTTCACATTTCTACATACATCTATTTCCTAAAGGAGTTTTTAGTAGGCAAGAGATTCAGGAAGAAATATTTCAATGACCTCTAAGATTTCTCTAATTTTGCTTACTAAATATTTATTAGATAGGATGGAATTATTTATTATGTAAATTTTAATCCTATCCCATGTTCTGGAAACTAGACTAGCATCCATTTATATCAATTATTTTTAAATACTAGAATTTCATATTTCGGTCAGTACATTTTAAAAATGTTTCCAATTAGATTTGAAGTTGAAGATCTGTTTTCTGTTTTTTCTCTTTATATATACTCGTGTACATTCATATTCATTATGAGGCTATCCCTCTATATTAAAAACCGGCAAAGGTAGTGTTACAGATGGGAAGAACATATGTAAGGGGCAGAAGTCATTATATGCTAAGCATTTCTTAGAACTAAATCTCACTTTCATACTTAGAATTCGCTTAGCTACATCCATAATTTAAATTAGATATGGATCAGTGTTGTGAGAAGCTTTGTTTTCTTTTGCTTTGACCCTCAATTTAGTTAAGGAACTATAGTATTTACAGAAATTATAAGACTAAGCCCTGGAAACCTGGCATTCCACTTTCTATGTTGAATATGTAAATTTTCTGCCTACTAGTTTTTAATATTTCAGGTCCCTGCTGTTCTCTGCCTTCTTGCTTTCCTAATGGGGCTTTCTATTCCATACCCACAATCTTGTGCACTTGGCTACTTTGAATATTATAAAATTAAATGACAGAGGTTGATTGCTCTGACCAATTACCTTTTTGGTATCTTATAGATGAATGTTCCCTGCCTCTCTCTTGAATGCATTATTTTTCTTACCACTTTCCTCAAAAAGACTGGCTGAAGAAACAGAACTTCACACCAAGATTAGAAAGTAAATATAGGTCACTGCCACAGCAGGGACATGCACCACAATTTGTCCACCAGCTTGGTTCATTTTGTGTTCTAATTTCAGTAAGAGGGTGATGATTCTTTTCTAAGTGGTAATTGCTCCTGTGTTACTAAAACTCTCTGCATGCCTGGAAAAAAAAACATGCTCACCATCATCCTCATATCATTTCCTACAGTGCTGGGCAATAGCTTCTACGAGCTTGCTGCTCTAGTCCCTCAGAATGAATCCTTAGCTTCTGCAATAGAGTTTGCTGGGAGGGATAGAGAGGCATGCTGTGTCAGCAGGATCAGATGCATTAGAAGGACCAAGACTTTAGATGTGTTTGCTGCTTTGCACAGGGGCTTTAGGGAGAATTTCAATTTCTGATTGGAACCTTAAGAGTCCACATCCATGGCTCACTCAGATTCTACAAAATCTCAATGAGAGGGAGTTTAGAATTCCAACTTTAAGATCCATCACAAGTTTTATGTTAGGACAACATTCTAGATCTTCGCTTAGGAAGCAGAATATTCAGAATTGCTGGTTACTTTTTCACCATAGACTACAGTTTTACCAATTGTGAACCAATTGGCCTACCTGACTGATCTGACAAGGAAAATTATGAAGCACCTTTTGAGATTTGGTCTATTGTTTATATTGTAATGTTAAATGTTGGCCCTCATGATCTGTTTGCCTCCAGAAAGAGAATCTGAATGTACCCAATTGACATACTCATGTGATATACCCAAGTGATGCTATGTAACCTGTCCCTCAAGCTATCCTTGATTGGTGAATAAAGTTGCCTACAGTCAATAGCATGGCAGAAGATATATAGGTGTGTGGTCTTGGCTTCCCGCTGGAAGAAGCCACATGGAGAGGGATGAAGGTTGAGAGAAGAGAAGGTGCCATGGGGTAAGAATCTTAAAATCATGACAATGAGGGTAAGATGATTGGAGTTAAGAGCAGCATAGATGAAACATTGTAAGAAATAACTAAGGAATATTGGTAGAAGAGTAGATTCTACTTATATAAAATGTATGATGTATCTGCCCAGTTTCAGTGTTGATAAAGGCTTATTGTCAATAGTAAGGGCTGTGTGTCTTTTATCTAGGAACTGAATGATCAAAGGAAGGGTAGAAACTCCTGAATGATATTAAATGTATTCTATAACACACACCTGTTTGATTCTGTAAAGAGTTAATATGTGATTTGATGTTATAATTCATTTCAGATATATCTCAGACCAAGCCAATGTTGTCTTTTAATCATTATTATTCATTCTTTTAAAGCTGTAGCATATGCTCTCTTACTCCCTGCATTTGTCTAGACTCACCCCAATGTTCTTTACTGAAAGAATAAAAGAAAGGAGAAAGTTCAGCTATTTTAAGAAAGAGTAACTAAAAAGTCTAGTTTAGGGTATGAAATTAACAAAAAGATGACATATAGACAAATCAGAAGGTAATGGAAATGATGAGAAAGATAAGCAATAAACAGACTATAACTTTGAAAAGGAATATTAAATCAAAATAATTTAATAGAAAACTATCAGTTCCTTGTGGTTTGATCATAGCCATTCTGACAGGTATACGATGAAATCTCAAGGTTGTTTTGATATGAATTTCCATGATGATCATTTATATAGGAATTTCTCAGCCATTTGAAATTTCTCTGTTGAGAATTCTCTGTTCACATTCATACCCCATTTTTAATTGAATTATTTAGTTTGTTAGTGTCTAACTCCTTGAGTTCTCTATGTATTTTCTTTCAGACATGGAGTTGATGAAAATCTTTTCCTGTTCTCTAGGCTGTCATTTACTCCTATTGAAAGTGTGCTTTGCCTTACAGAAATCATTTCAGCTTCATGGGGTCCCATTTATTAACTGTTGATTTTAGTGCTTTAGTCATTGATGTTATTTCAGAAAGTTATCTCCTATGCTAGTGCATTTAAAGATGTTCCCTACAGTCTTTTCTATCAAATTAAATACTTTTGGTTTATGTTGAATTCTTTGATCCACTTGGACTTAAGTTCTGTGTACTATAACAGATATAGGCCATATTTACATTTGTTTACACACAGACATCCAGTTAGACTAGCACTGCTTATTAAAGTTGTTTTCTGATTTTCCAGTTAGTATACATGAATTCTTTATAAAAAAACAGGTTTCTATAAGTGTGTAGATTTACTTTTTTGGCTTTGATTCTATTACATTGACCAATCTGTCTTTTTTTGCCAGTAATTTTCAGATTCTCTTACTATTGCTCTATAAATCAACATGAAATCAGGGATGGTAAAAATTGTGGGTGTTATTTTATTGTATAGGTATATTTTAGCTACAATTGGTTTTGTTTTCGTTTTAATTTTTCTTTTTCCATATGAAGTTGAATATTGAAATATCAAGGTCTGTAAATATTGTCTTGGAATTTTGATGGAGATAGTCTTTAATGCATAAATTGCTTTTGGTAACATAGTCATTTTAATTATCTCGATCCTACCAATCCACAAGCATCTTCATGCTGGCAAGTATATGGAGCAAGAGGAACACTCTCCCATTGCTGGTGGGAAGGCAAACTGTACAACTAGTTGGAAATCAATATGGTAGTTTCTCAGAAAATTGTGAATTGATCTACTTCAACATCCAGCTATACCACTCCTGGGCATATACCTAAAAAACACATCAATAAGTAAACTTGTTGAACTAGGTTCATAACAGTTATTCATAATAGCCAGAAACTTAAAACAACCTGGATGGGCCTCAACCAAAGAATTGGTTAAAAAATTAACAGAGTATTTACTCAACAGAGTACACATCAGCTGTTTTTTTGTTTTCTTTTTTCTTTGATTTTAAATGACATTATGAAGTTTGCTGGACAATAGGACTAGAAAAAAGTTATCTGGAGTGAGATAACCCAGACCCAAAAAGACAAACATTGTGTGTATTCATTTTTAAATGATTGTTAACTGTAATGTAAAGGATAAGTGTGCTATAATCCACAAACCCAATGAGGCTAAGTAACAAGCAGAATTTAAGGATGGACACAGGGATCTTCCTAGGAAGAGGAAATAGAATAGATTTCTCTGGGGGAGGGTAGATATAAGAAAAGGAGGAAGCAGGTTAAGAGTAGGGTGGGAGAAAATATTGAGATAGATGACTGGAATTGGAGGCATTTTGTGGCATAGGTAGAAACTTAATCTAATAAAAACTCAAGAGAATCTATGAGTATGACAATAAAGAAGTCTTCTAGTAACAGGGAGCATGGTTCGACCCATCCTCTCTAATTAGCAAAGTTTCAAGGGAATTCAAACTAGCCATAAATCTTGCAACATTCAGCTTTTTATGCCTACAGGATGGGTTTTGACTGGAGAATAGCATACTTGTCATTACAAAGATCAAAGAGACATTATCCAGCAACTGGTGGGAGAAGTTGCAGAATCCCATAGCCAAATATTGTATGGAGTTTGAGGAGTCATAAGGAACAGAGAGAAAAAGGAAATGAAGACACAGAGGAATTAATGATGTCACAAGAACAGGGCTCATGCAATCAACTAACAAGGATTCAAGTGGACTCACAGAGATCGGAAAGCCTATACTGTGAGTGTGTGTTATGGTTGGGTAGATCAGTGTTTTTGTGAGATTTCTAACAGTGGCAGCATAGCCTGTCTCTAACACATTGTCCTGCCTTTGGGACCATTTTCTTAGTACTGGGTAGCCTCATGCAAACTTGATGGACTAAGAATACGTGCCTGACCTTATTTTACATTGTTATGTTATACTTGGTTAATGGCCCTGGAAGGCAGGCTCTCCTCTGAGAGGAGGTAAAGTCAAGTGAGGGTGGTCCTGGGGAAAAAGCGAAAGCAGAGGTTGGAGAGAGACTGGATGTGGGGAAGAAGGGGAAACTGCAGTCTGGATGTAATATAGGAAAGAAGAATAAATGAAAAGGAAAACTATAAAATTTATCAAAATATATCTATTCCTAATGTTTCAGAAATTCAAAGGATAAATTGACTCAGTAAAATCTATAAAAAATATAGGGAAGAGGAAGAAGAAGAAGAACAACAACAAAAACAACAGCAACAACAGGAGAAGATCAAGAACAAGAAGACCAAGAACAAGAACAACAACAACAACAAAAACAAAAACAACAACAACAAGAGAAGATCAAGAACAAGAAGAAGACCAAGAACAAGAACAACAAGAAGAAAAAAAAAACAAAAACAAGAAGAAAAACTTATTTTAAAAGAGAATTAAAGAGAAAATTTAGAGATAGGTAAACAGTCAGAGAAATCTCTGTTCTTGCTATATGTACAATTCCAAATTAACAAACCAAAAAGTTGGTGAAGTGGGTTATTGGCTGCAGTTATTAAAAAATTAGGGAGTCTTGAGATTTAAAAATGTTGGAAAAAGACAAAATTATGTTTGGGTAATTAAGGTATAATCCTAGCTAGCCAGTATAAAAGATATACAACTCAGGTGTTTTATTTGTAAGCCATAATCCTAGATTGGACAAGTTTAAAATTATACTAAATGATTCCTCAGCTATTAAGTCCCTTCTTATTTCCTATTTAGCTAGACCACTTGTTCATGGTCTGTCCTCTCTCAGGACAGTCTCTTCCATCCACCTCCATCTGTGAAGATGTGATAAACCGACAGATGGTAACTGGACACAGGTATTCTGCCACATGGTAGAATATAGATTAAAATAAACAGTGTAGCGTGTATTTCCTAGTATCCCACTTTATGGTCCAGGATGACCATACTACAAGCACCCCAACCCCCACTCCGTTCCCTTGGATATGCATATGAAAGATAGACAGATAGACTAACTGAGACACATACAACACACACACATACACACACACACACACACACACACACACACAACACAAACACACTAGATTATTTTTATATGCTTTTTAGCTCAATGGTCCTACACTTCTAAGCCTCTAGTGGCTAACACACCCACCTCAACACCTTTCATTTTGCCCTTTACTTAGCAGCCCAGTTGGGTTGCTCAGTTACCTACTGTTAGTTCAACATCCTAAATCTACCCTCAGCTTAGTTATACTTCTAATCTCCTGCCTGTTACCCCAGGCCCAGTTAGGGAATCAGGCAATGGTCACTCCACCCTGGCTGGTGGCTTCTTGTCCCTCTGAGGCATGGTGAAGTCTTTCATCTCCCCTTTGCCTATTAGCCTGCCTGTGGGAACCTGGAAGTCCTGCCTATTCTTCTCAACCATTGGCTGCTAGTATCTTTACTGATCAATCAAGAACCAATTGGGGAACATGACCGTCAGTGTTCACACACAGATCCCTGATCAAATCATCAGAACCAGTCCCTATCAAATAGGATAATTTAAGTTATGATCTAAGAAGAGAAAAACCTAGCTATGTAGCCGACATATTTGTAAATATATTTTGAATCCGAGTTTTATTTTTTGAAGCATTGGGCTGGGAATAAAATCCAGGTCTTCTCAAGTACACACAGTTCCAATGTCTGTAAGGGCAAAACATTTTTTCAGTCTCCTATTAAACAGGGATCCTGAAATGAGTACATGAAATAGATAGAATGTTGTTCAAGATACCTTAATAAAGTGGCTGCACTGATGGGTATGGCATCCAACTTTCTTGTGATTATTTGTTTCAGAAGTTGTACATACAAGATTCCAAAAGAAAACATAAGCTTTGGCAGCTGAGTAAGTAAAGCACATTTCTTGTTCCAAAATGAATAAAAGATAAATCTGAATGGCCACAGTCTTGAACACAGATTCAAATTGTCCTGAATGAGCAATAATGATAACTACTGAGTAATGACAAAAGAATAAAAGCAAAGCAAGCAAACAAACAAAAACCAACAAAGACATCTAAAATCAATTCAGCTCAATGTTCTTAGTATTCAATATTCTTTCTTTCCATAACTTAATCAGTGTATTAAATTGTTCTGAAAATTTGTTCCAGTTTTATGTGTATTCAATGTGTGTGTGTGTGTGTGTGTGTGTGTGTGTATGTGTGTGTGTGTGTGTGTGTGTGTGTGTTTATATCTGGGTTCATGTGTGGATACATGTGTGTGTAAAGACCTGAGGTGAGGTTTATCTGGTAACTTTCTTGCTTCCCAAATTTTCTTACGGAGGTACTCCCTTCTCTGAACCCCTAAATTTATTCATCTGATCTATTTATAAAGCTTAATAAAAGATCCTAAATCTTTATCTCCTGAACACTGAGTTGACAAGTGAGCCACTTGTGTTAGGATCTCCACTCTTGTCCTCAAAAGTGTGTGCAGGAATATGTCTATTGACCTGTCTACCTATCCATTCCTCAGAGATTACTGTAATCTCAGGTAAAAAAGCTGATCCTAATATCGAGGCACTTATCATTTTGTGTTTCACTTAGTTATTTGAATGTTTGATTATTTGATTCTTCTTTCATATATTACATCCTTGATTTTCCTCACTTTGTCTCTTTACAGGCCCTCTCCACTTCCCCTCTCCTCCAGATCCACCCTTTTTTAACTTTGCTTCACGAAAAAGCAGGCCACAATCAAGACACTTACTTTATAAAAGTGTCTTGGTTTTCTGTCTGTTACCATGACTAAACACTGATAAAAACCAACTTGGGAATGGAAGAGTTTATTTGACTTACCAATTATAATCCATCATTAAAGGAAGCCAGGGCAGAAGGCAAAGGTAAAAACTAACAGGACTGAAGCAGTTGCCACAGAGGAATGCTTCTTAGTAGCTTGCTTCCTCTGTATTGCTCAGCTTCATTTTGAAAATAACCTAGGCCCATCTTTTCAGGAAGGGCTTCAGCCACAATGGGCTGAGCCAACTTCTATCCATTAGCAATCAAGAAAATGTCGACAGGCATCTACATAAGCCAGTCAGATTGAGAGTGTTCCTCTTCCAAGTTATGTCTAGGTGTGTGTTGAGTTTATAAAAAAATTATATTCTTTGCATTGTTTACTTTAACAATCAGGCATAGCATTTTAATCCATAACTTTTTGTCTTTTGTTAGACTCATTATCTTAAGTTAATATTACAATGCATTTCAATCTTGCTTTCAAAAATGTCTCAGTCATTTTTAAAATTTTATATTGGTTATTTTGTTTATTTACATTTCAAATGTTATCCCTCTTCCAGGTTTCCCCTCCTAAAATTCCCCATTCTACCCTGCCTCCCCCTGCCTCCAAGACAGTGCTCTCCAATCCATTCAGTTGTTACTTCCCACCTTTCTAACATTCCCCTATGCTGGGGCATCAAGCCTTCAGAGAGCCAAGGCTTTCCTCTCCCACTGATGCCGGATAAAGATGTCCACAGCTACATATGCAGCTGGAGCCATTGGTCCCCTGGTTGTACTTTTTGTTTGGTGGTTTAATCCCTCAGAGCTCTAGGGGTTAGTCTGGTTGGTTAATATTGTTGTACTTCCTATTGGGATGCGAACCCCTTCAGCTTCTTCAGTTATTCCCCTAAATCTCTTTTAGGGGTTCTCATGCTCAGTCCTATGGTTGGCTGCACACATCCACATCTGTATTGGTAAGGCTATGACATATCCTTTCAGGAGACATGCATATCAGGATCCTGTCAGCAAGCTCTTCTTGGCATCAGCAAGTGTCCGGATTTGGTGGCTGCACATGGGATGGATCCCCATGTGGGGCATTCTTTATCCCTGTATCCCTTAGACAGGAACAATTTTGGATTAAATTTTGTGAAGGGTGGATGGACCCATTCCTCACCTGGGGGCTTACCTAAACTTTGGATATGGTCTCTGTAGGTTCTCTCCCCCTTGTTGGTTATTTCAGCTAATGTCATCCGTGCTGGGTTCTAGGAGCCTCTTCCTTTTTTGGCATCTGGAACTTTCTGGTGGCTACCCCTAGGTTCCCATTCTTCATTGCTAAACACCTCTGTTCAATATCCTGACCCTGTGTGCCTCTTGCTGGTCTCCTCCCACACCTAATCCTGTCCCTCTTTTCTCCCTCCCCACTCCTCTCTTCCTCCCAAGTCCTTCCTACTCTCTCTCGCTCTTTTTTTTTTCGGAGCTGGGGACCGAACCCAGGGCCTTGTGCTTGCTAGGCAAGCGCTCTACCACTGAGCTAAATCCCCAACCCCCGTCCTTCCTACTCTCAACCTTCCATGATTATTTTGTTCTCCCTTCTAAGTAGGACTGAGGTATCCACACTTTGTTCTTGACTTTCAAATGGTCTGCAAGTTGTACCATGATTATTCTAAGTTTTTTTCTAATATCCATTTATCAGTGAGTACATATCATGTATGTTCTTTTGTGAGTGTGTGTTACCTCACTCAGGATATTTTCTAGTGCCATTCATTTGCTAGCAAATTTCATGAAGTCATTGTTTTTAATGGCTGAGTAGTACTCCATCTTTCAAATTTATCACGTTTTCTGGTACAACCATTCTGGAAATCAGTCTGATGGTTCCTCAGAAAATGGGACATAGCTATACCTGAGGACCCAATTATACCACTCCTGGGCAAACATCAAGAAAATGCTCCAACATATAGCAAGAACACATGTTCATAACAGCCTTATTTATAATAGCCAGAAGCTAGAAACAACCCAGATATCCCTCAACAGAAGGTTGCCTATCACAGTCTTTAAAAATATTCCTACAACTTAAAAGTAAAAGTTCTCTGTAAAAACCCAAACTGTCTTAACTCTAAGTATCAGCAAAGTCCAAAATAAATTATGTATGTTTTTATTCTAAGAAGAAAACCAATAGCATAGTTAGCTCATTTGTCTGGGACTCATTCATGGCTTTTTTTGGTATTTCAAAGGGCTTGGTTACTCCTCCTCTCTAGATCTGCCATCTGTAGCACATTGCCTTTTTAGTACCCTCAGCTAGCTCCCTACACATAGTCTGCTCATCCTGCTTGGTAGTCATTCCACAGTGTTAGAATCTCCAATGTGCTGAAGTTCTACTAAAACCGAGGGTGCATCTTTCTCATGTCCTACCCGGGTTCGCTTCAGGGAGACTCTGACCCTTCCACACAGTACAAAGACTCAGCTTCTCTTAGGAATCCTTTTCCATCTAGGGAACTCATATATGTTATCAAAGTCAGCTGGTAGCTTGAGATGTATCCTTGCTTAGTCCACTATAAATAATATCTTTTTTTTTTCATTTCTTTCTTTTTTTTCTTCTTCTTGGACCTGCTCTTTGTTTTGTTGTATTTTTTTTCCATCTTTATTAAATTGGGTATTTCTTATTTACATTTCAAATGTTATTCCCTTTACCGGTTTCCAGGCCAACATCCCCTTAACACCTCCCCCCCCTTCTATATGGGTGTTCCCCTCCCCATCCTCCCCCCATTACTGCCCTCCCCCCAAGAATCCCATTCACTGGGGGTTCAGTCGTGGCAGGACCAAGGGCTTCCCCTTCCACTGGTGATCTTACTAGGTTATTCATTGCTACCTATGCAGTTGGAGCCCAGGGTCAGTCCATGTATAGTCTTTAGGTAGTGGCTTAGTCCCTGGAAGCTCTGGTTGCTTGGAATTGTTGTTCATATGGGGTCTTGAGCCCCTTCAAGCTCTTCCAGTCCTTTCTCTGATTCCTTCAACGGGGGTCCCATTCTCAGTTCAGTGGTTTGCTGCTGACATTCGCCTATGTATTTGCTTTATTCTGGCTGTGTCTCTTAGGAGAGGTCTACATCCGGTTCCTGTTGGCCTGCACTTCTTTGCTTCTTCCATCTTGTCTAGTTTGGTGGCTGTATATGTATGGGCCACATGTTGGGCAGGCTCTGAATGGGTGTTCCTTCTGCTTCTGTTCTAAACTTTGCCTCCCTATACCCTCCCAAGGTTTTCTTGTTCCCCTTTTAGAGAAGGAGTGAAGCATCCGCATTTTGGTCATCCTTCCTGAGTTTCATGTGTTCTGTGGGTAATCTAGGGTAATTCGAGCATTTGGGCTAATAGCCACTTATCAGTGAGTGCATACGATATGTGTTTTTCTGTGATTGGGTTACCTCACTCAGGATGATATTTTCTAGTTCCATTCATTTGCCTATGAATTTCATAGAGTCATTGTTTTTGATAGCTGAGTATATTCCATTGTGTAGATGTACCACATTTTCTGTATCCATTCCTCTGTTGAAGGGCATCTGGGTTCTTTCTAGCTTCTGGCTATTATAAATAAGGCTGCTATGAACATAGTGGAGCATGTGTCTTTGTTGTATATTGGAGCATCTTTTGGGTATATGCCCAAGAGAGGTATAGCTGGGTCCTCAGGTAGTGCAATGTCCAATTTTCTGAGGAACCTCCAGACTGGTTTCCAGAATGGTTGTACCAGTCTGCAATCCCACCAACAATGGAGGAGTGTTCCTCTTTCTCCACATCCTTGCCAGCATCTGCTGTCTCTGGAGTTTTTGATCTTAGCCATTCTGACTGATGTGAGGTGGAATCTCAGGGTTGTATTGATTTGTATTTCCCTTATGACTAAAGATGTTGAACATTTCTTTAGGTGTTTCTCAGCCATTCGGCATTCCTCAGCTGTGAATTATTTGTTTAGCTCTGCACCCCATTTTTAATAGGGTTATTTGTCTTCCTGCAGTCTACCTTCATGAGTTCTTTGTATATTTTGGATATAAGCCCTCTATCAGTTGTAGGATTGGTAAAGATCTTTTCCCAATCTGTTGGTTGCCGTTTTGTCCTAACAACAGTGTCCTTTGACTTACAGAAGCTTTCCAGTTTTATGAGATCCCATTTGTCGATTCTTTTTTTTTCCCTTTATTGGCATGCCTTTGGCACTTTTTTTTTCAGTTACTACTGTACTTTATTGTGTTCAACCAAATCACCATGTTACAAAAATAGCAACCTGCCATAATAAAAAAATAAGGCTCCTCTATCCAGCACCAGATAGCATCATTTTACTTTCAAGCCTAGAAATTGCACACTTTTATATAAACCAACCGAAGATGAGGATTGAGAGTTCATCTTGGTGGATTTTTCCTTTGATGAATATGAAGTGTCCTTCCTTATCTTTTTTGATGACTTTTAATTGAAAATTGATTTTATTTGATATTAGAATGGCTACTCCAGCTTGCTTCTTCTGACCATTTGCTTGGAAAGTTGTTTTCCAGCCTTTCACTCTGAGGTAGTGTCTGTCTTTGTCTTTGAGGTGTGTTTCCTGTAGGCAGCAGAATGCAGGGTCCTCATTGCGTATCCAGTTTGTTAATCTATGTCTTTTTATTGGGGAGTTGAGGCCATTGATGTTGAGAGATATTAAGGAATAGTGATTATTGCTTCCTGTTATATTCATATTTGGATGTGAGGTTATGTTTGTATGCTTTTCTTCTCTTTGTTTTGTTGGCAAGATGATTAGTTTCTTGCTTCTTCTAGGGTATAGCTTGCCTCCTTATGTTGGGCTTTACCCTTTATTATCCTTTGTAGTGCTGGATTTGTAGAAAGATATTGTGTAAATTTGGTTTTGTCATGGAATATCTTGGTTTCTCCATCTATGTTAATTGAGAGTTTTGCAGGATACAGTAACCTGGGCTGGCATTTGTGTTCTCTTAGGGTCTGTATGACATCTGTCCAGGATCTTCTGGCCTTCATAGTTTCTGGCGAAAAGTCTGGTGTGATTCTGATAGGCCTGCCCCCATATGTTACTTGACCTTTTTCCCTTACTGCTTCCAATACTCTTTCTTTATATTGTGCATTTGGTGTTTTGACAATTATGTGACGGGAGGTGTTTCTTTTCTGGTCAAATCTATTTGGAGCTCTGTAGGCTTCTTGTATGCCCATGAGCATCTCTTTTTTTAGGTTAGGGAAGTTTTCTTCTATGATCTTGTTTAAGATATTTACTGGTCCTTTGAGCTGGGAGTCTTCACTCTCTTCTATACCCATTATCCTTAGGCCCGATCCTCTCATTGAGTCCTGGATTTCCTGTATGTTCCGGACCAGTAGCTTTTTCTGCTTTACATTATCTTTGACAGTTGAGTCAATGATTTCCATGGAATCTTCTGCTCCCGAGATTCTCTCCTCCATCTCCTGTATTCTGTTGGTGAAGCTTGTATCTACAGCTCCCTGTCTTTTCTTTTGATTCTCTATGTCCAGGGTTGTTTCCATGAGCTCTCTCTTGATTGCCCCTATTTCCACCCTTAATTCCTTCAACTGTTTGATTGTGTTTTCCTGGAATTCTTTCAGGGATTTTTGCGATTCCTCCCTGTAGGCTTCTACTTGTTCTCTAAGGGAGTTCTTTATGTCTTTCTTGAAGTCCTCCAGCATCATGATCAAATATGATCCTGAAACTAGATCTTGCTTTTCTGGTGTGCTGGACACTCCATGTTTATTTTGGTGGGAGAATTGGGCTCCGACGATGCCATGCAGTCTTGGTTTCTGTTGCTTGGGTTCCTGCGCCCGCCTCTCGCCATCAGACTATCTCTAGTGTTACTTCGCTCTGCTATTTCTGACCGTGGCTAGACTGTCCTATAAGCCTGCGTGTCAGGAGGGCTGTAGACCTGTCCTCCTGCCTTCCTTCAGCCAGTTATGGGGACAGAGTGCTCTGCCCTCGGGCGTGTAGTTTTTCCTCTCTACAGGTCCTCAGCTGTTCCCGTGGGCCTGTGTCCTGAGTTCACCAGGCAGGTTTCTTGCAGGGGAAAAGTTGGTCCTACCTGTGGCTCCAAGGCTCAAGTTTGCTCGTGGGGCACTGCCCAAGTCCTCCCCGCGGCGGCAGCAACCGGGAAGATCTGCGCCGCTCCTTCTGGGAGCCTCTGCGCACCAGGGTTCCAGATGACGTTTGGCGCTCTCCTCCGGCGTCTGGATGTGCACAGAGCGCAGTCCCCTCTGGTCTCCCAGGCGTGTCCGCCTCTCTGAAGGTTCAGCTCTCCCTCCCACGGGATTTGGGTGCAGAGAACTGTTCATCTGGTCTGTTTCCTTCAGGTTCCGGCGGTGTCTCAGGTGCAGGGGTCCTGCCGCTCCCGGGCCCTCCCCCACGGGAACCCAGAGGCCCCATACAGTTGCCTCTTGGGCCAGGGATGTGGGCAGGGGCGGGCAGTGTCGGTGGTCTCCTCCGCTCCGCAGCCCCAGGAGTGCCCACCTGATCAGGCGGTGAGGTCTCTCTCCCATGGGGTTTGGTAGCAGAGAGCTGCTGCGGGCCGGGATCCGCAGGTGTGGGACTTCCGGTAAACACAGGAAGTGCCCGGTCCTAGAGGAACTCTGCCTCTGTGGGTCCCGAGCCCACCAGGCAGGTCCCCCGCAGGGGAAAAGTTGGTCCCACCTGCGGCTCCAAGGCCCAACTTTGCTCGTGGGGCACTGCCCAAGTCCTCTCCGCCGCGGCAGCAACCGGGAAGATCCGCGCCGCTCCCCCCGGGAGCCTCCGTGCACCAGGGCCCCAGACAACGCCCGGTGCCCCCCTCTGGCGCCTGGATGCGCACAGAGTGCAGTCTCCTCCGGCCTCCCAGGCGTGTCCGCCCCCCTGAAGGTCCACCCCCCCCCACGGGACCCGGGCGCAGAGAAGTGCCCACCCGGCTATAAATAATATCTTTTGTGAGCTGATACTAAGGAAAGTCTGCCCAGAAGATTTAGTCTCAATACCACTGGTCTCTTCTCAACCACAGTCATTTCTTTAGCCTCTAACTAACCAAAAGCCATGGTCCCAGTAAAACAAGAATTTCACTTCCATTTTCTTAATAGGCATTTTCTTAATATCACACATGCAATGCCAGTACAGTTCTGAAGGACTCTCAAACTTCCTTTTCAAAGTTCAGAAGCCAGGCCTGTATCAATTCTTCCAAGCTCTCATAGAGAGGCCCATTAAGCTTTAAATGTTCAATAAATTTTCCAGACCAAATCTTAAAAAATCTATTCTCACCCCCCAAATCTAGGTCTGTCATGGCATTAACCTACTTCCTGGTACAAATTTCCATTCCTGTTTACTTTCTCTTGCTGTGATAAAACATTAACTACGAACAACTTGAAAGGGGGAGGAGATTATTAGACATACAGATTACAGTCCATCACATTACTGTATATGTTTGAAATATTTTTGACTTTTCTCTGACTGTATGCCAAGATGTCTATTCAGGAAACCAGAAAGGACAAGTTCCTTGTGTCTTGGGGGATACATCTGTTATCCCTCTTTTGTCTTCTACGATGTCACCAAAGTCTCCCTTGAAGCAATATCTAGTCTGTAACCTGTTCTAAGTGAAACATGTTCAGAATGATAGGGATGGCACACAATTAAAAACTTACATGCCTGTTATACCCTTGAAGTGACAGTGTGTCCAAGGTCTTAACAGAAACTCTGGGTCCATATTATGATTGGTTCTTCTAACCTTTTAAACCACAGTTGAATAGTAAATCACTAAAGGCAAAAAAATATATAAATATTTTGGGTAAAAGCCAAAACTATCAAAGTGTGCTGAGCTGGGCCATAAATTGAAACCAGCTTTTCTTGGCAGGAATATTTCTATCAAAATATTGAAGCAGAGAAAAGACATTTAGACTTTTAGTAATTACAAACTACAGGGACACTTCAAGGCAACTTCTAACTATTTAAATAATTAATCAGTGGATATTTAAGCACATACACTTTTTAGTGTTTAGTCCTAGACACTACAGCTGATTTGCATTCAATAGATTTATACTTTTCTTTTGTGGTTTGCCCTGGAGTTATCTGTATTTTGATGCTAATTCCGTTGCCTCAAGGACAGCCGCCTAGTCCTGTACTCAGGACTCAGGTAGCTTCACCAGAACTTTCTCCCCATTGAATTTGTAAAATACAGGTGAGGGGCAGGTACAGGATAGAAGGAGGCCTGTCATTGGAAGAGAAGGAAGGATGAGCAGGAAAGAAGTTTGAAGGAAGAGGAGACTAGAACAGAAAGGAGGAGAGACAGGAGGGAAAGGGTGAGAAGTTATGGCAGGTGATGTTGAGATTCTGCTCTGTGTATTTACAGATTGTTATTAATGTTCTTAAGGGATGGATGGTACTGGGCCTTGTATGTTTAGGTGGGCAGTTATATCTTATCAATTGGATCTAAGGTTATTGTGTTGTGTGTTGTTTTATGTGACAGTTTGGGTGTAGGAAAGTATGTGGCGGCTGGGGACACTGGGCTGCTGCCAAGGAGTTGGAATGTGTTTCCACCAAGATATCTAGTGGATATCTTGGGGCACTGTGGTGCTGAACCTAGCAAGACAAAAGACAACATTACTTTTTTATCTTTTATATTTTTACAACAACACTTTTCAAACATTAATTATTTCAAAATTTAACAAAGATTCTGGGGACATTATGACATAACTGTTACTTTCTCATTATTAATATCAAAGCACTAATTGTTCTAATTTATGTAAGGTAATTCTACTTATCTACTAGATGTTCGTGCTTTATAATGGTTTCACGAGGAATATCATCTTTTGCACCCTTTCTCCTATGGCTATATTTTTGACACTTAGTCTCCAAGACATAATCTCTGATATAAAAGCGTGTGCACATTTCATTCATTCATTCATTCATTCATTCATTCATTCATATGTATAGTAACATTTACTGGGAACCTATTATATATACTCAGTACACTGTATTGATTCTAGAGGAATAAATTACATTCTCTTTAAGATCATGAAGACAATAGTTCATGAGAGACAACATGGTGAAAGTCTGTGTTTCAAAATAAGAATGAACTTTTTCATGTGTTCTTATGGAAAAGAGCTGAACACCATTAAAAATTGAAAGGAATAGCTGAATTTTGATAAAATTGATATAGCCTGGTTGAATGGAAGAACAATCACAGTGTAAGAGAATTAAGAACTAAGTATTTCAGACTGGTGAGAGAATATATGGAGAGTGTTAACTGGGCTTGGAAGCAATGTGAATCAACAGCACTTCACTAGCAACCTTCAGATGAAGATATAGAACTCTCAACCCTGCCTGCAACATGTCTGCCTGGATGCTGCCATGTTTCTACCTTGATTATAGTGGACTGAACCCTGAACTTATAAGCCAGTTCCAATCAAATGTTTTTTTGCAAGACTTGCCTTGTTCATGGTTTCTGTTCACAACAGTAACATCCTAAGACAGGGATGAAATGATTCATTGATAACTGCTTTTCTTTTCTCCTTAAATATATATAAAATTACTTAGTGTCCTAAAAGTCAAAGAACCTAGTCTTCATTTAAAGTATTTTTGTAGACTTTATGTGGGGATTTAATGATGTAATTTCTTGAAGCACATTTCATTTACCTCTGTATTTTCATTGTATTGTCATGGCATACCTAAAGAGAACTAACATATGTTAATAAAATTCTATTTTATATAAAGAAAAAAAGAAACAGAGGGCAATCCTCTATGTTGAAAGTAACTTAGAAGATAAGCAGGCAATGGTTACATAGAGATTTTATTACTTGCAAACATGGTTCTTATTTGGCACTCACAACAAATATAGAAAAATATACTTTAATTCTCCCCATTACAATTCAAGGAAACTGAGGTAAAGAAAAAAAGATGATCAACTTGCAGAGATCAGCATTAAGACATAGTTGAAAACTCTGATGAGTTTTGTCCTATAATTCATTACATCTGGCTGCCTTGGCAGAAGAGAAGGCAAGAAGTTCATGCAGAGAAGTCAATGCTTCACACAAATTTTATTTTAGTCTAATCACAGGGAAAAGCTTAGAATTAAAAAAATGTGATCAGTCCTGCTGAAGCTTGATGAAAGTTTCCGTTTAAGGAATAGAGAAATTTGCACTGGCCCAATCATCATTGTAAAGTAGCTGAATTGAACCATGAAACAGACCCTACACTGGAACAGGAAGAGGACTATTGAGAAATGCCTGACAGAACACTCAATTTCTTTTCTCTTGATACTGTCTAAGAGAACTGCCGTGAAATTAAGGGATTGCTACTGGAAAGACAAGGAAATGTTAGCTGATTATATAAGCTTTGTTTTTTATCAATTAATGAGGTTTGTTAAAACATATTTTAACACTAAGAACATGCTACCGGACACTCCCTTTAACTTTCAGGTAGATGTCATTCCATTAGTGCTGATAAAGGAGTAGAAAGACAAAAAACAAAAATTAAATGGATAGACTTATGTTTTGTGCCCGCTTAGCAGGAATACCTCAGTCATACTTTAGTTCTGCCTCAGAGTCCTGCTTCTGACTTTTATCCAGGGACCCCATTGTATTTCCATTCTATATACTTTGGTCAAAATTTTGATGTCATATATCTTTCCTTTGCTGCTTCAAGATCTAATAGGATATCTTATTAACTAAAGTAATGGTAAATGCCTAACATTACGTAACTTTAGTCTTTGTTCATAAGAAACATGAAGTGAGTTTTGTAATGGGTAGGTATGCCTTATCTGAAAAATCTGGTACAGGTGCATCAATGTGCTCTCTCACTTTTCAAACTGTGTCACTAGTGACTGGCACAGATATTTGCATAACAAGAGAAGGATTGCAACTGGAAAAACTTCTCAGGTTGGGCTAGTCATTTGGAAGTGCACATAATCTTAATTTGTATTCCATTGGCCAGAGCTTGGTCAAGTCTGAACCCCAGTGCTAAATGTAAGCCATATGATGTAGTGTTGCTGAGTTTAGAAGAGGATAAAACAGTTGCCTTCAGCCTTTCTCTACTTAAGCACTTGTCTGTCCAGATACTTAGTATGCCTAACTGCCATTCCTTTTTCTGAGTTTTTTGTATTAGACCCTGTCCAAGCTTTAGTGAATAGATGAGAGCCTTTTCCTATGTGGCAACATTTCTGCTTCTGTTTATATTGTTCTCTTTAATGCTGGCAGAATACCAGTCTGTCATTGATGTTTTAACATGCTCTCCAGGAAAATAGGCAGCACTCCCTGTTAAAGAAGCTCCACTCAGCAGCTTAACTTGTACTATAGCTGAGAGCAATCACTCTGCCTCAGAGCCACAATCCAAGTCATCTATTTACAGTTAGTTCAACTTCCTCCAAGAGCAGATAGACATTCTGAAAACATTGAATGCAAGTATACCATCAAAATAGCATGCTTTTTCCTCATTCTGGTAATAAAGAGGAAAGCAGATATTGTTGACATTTTAATTTTATGAATGAAGGAATCTATATGGAGATGAGGTTTCAATCACGTAACCTTCCTTAGTGTTACAATGTTTGGGACAATCTTGTTGGTAAAGCCCTTTTTGTTTCAGTATGCCCTCATGGTTCTTTTCCTTCCAGTGTTGCCAGAGGATCTCTTTTTATAGAAAGCATGCAAATAACTAATATTTAGTAGAAAAGTCATTGGCTGATGAAAATAATTGTATTATCAGCATCTAAAGGCAATAGGCTTTGGTGGTAACTGCCTCTTTACTTTATTTAGGGGAAAAAGTTCAAGAAATTACCACCTGTGGTGAAAAACAAATAAAAGCTGCACACATAGACGTACTTACACACATCTATATGTATACTCTCATGTATACTCTCTCTCTCTCTATATATATATATATATATATATATACACATATATATACACACACACAAACACATGTGTGTATTTGAATATACATATATTTAAATATATAGTAAATATATATTTATTATTCAACATTTTAAAAGTTAATATTTCTTGCATTTACTTCTTTTTATTATTGTTTTTATCCAAACTGCGATTTCTCTCTTGTAATACATGCTTTATGCTAAAACATTTTTCTGTATTTCCGTTATGTATTATATTTTTCGGTATATTTCATGAAGAAGAAAAATAAATGTAAAGTGTTTTCTGCCTCAACTTACTTTCCTTGTGTGTAAGATAGAACATGCTTGCATGCATGAATATGTATTCGTGAACATATTTGTGCAGTGTGTGTTCATATATATATATGTATGTATATATATATATATATATATATATATATATATATATATATATATTTGTGGACACACATGTATGTGGGCTCTCAGAGAAGCCAAAGGTTAACACTGAGTGTCTTCCTGGACTATTGTACATTTTATATCCTAAGCTGGGTGTCTCCTTGAACCTGGAGCTCACTGATTTGTTTCTATTGCTGATCAAATTGCCCCTTAGATCTACTCTTGCTGACTCCAAGTTGTGGAACTACAACCAGGTATCTAATTTTCCGGGATCCCAGGATCCCACCACTTAACCTTACCCTTGAGCTATAAGACATCTTGTCTGCCACCACAATTTTAAATATTCAGTTCTGATTCTATTCTCATCTGAAATACTACTTTATCATTTTTTACAGACTGGTTTCATGATCAGTAAAGTTTACAGATTTTGCTCATGAGAGAATGTTTTTATTGTCATCGCAAATGAAGGCTGATTTAGCTAATTAAGGAGTGCTTTAATTACTGCTTTTTCCTTTTTAAACATTTAGAGATATCATGCCAAAATTTTCTGGCACTTAGTTATCTAGAAAAAAATACAAAGCTAGCCAATTTTTTATGGGTGTTCTTTCAATAATCTTTTCATCCAAGTGTGATATAAGGCTTTGAAGGCTAAGAGATCATCTGCAAGTTTGTTTTAGATTTTACTTATGTTAGATTCATTTTGAAGATGCCTAAATCTAATTCCCATCTTGTTTTTTAAATGTCTCTTATCTTTTTTCCTCTTTTCATTACCTCGTTTTTGTAGTATTCTGAAAGAAAAATAAATGAAATTAAAGTTTTTTAAACTGGTTAGCTTTTCAAGTTGATTTTGCTGTCTACTATTCTTCCTTGCCACTGAATTCTTCTAATTACACTTTCTCAGCAATTCCTACATTAAAATATTTTTGTATGTCTTAATTATTCTTTGACCAACTCATAAATATATAGAATGTATTTTGAGCTCAACCTTCCAGCTTTCCAGTTACACCCACAACATTTCTCCTCCACTTCTTGTCTTAGGTACTGTTCCATTCCTGTAAAAAGACTCTATGACCATGGCAACTTATAAAAAGATGACTTTAATTAGGAGTTCATTTCTGTTTTAGAGCATGCTGGTTATCATGATTAGGAATAAGAAGGCAAGCAGATAGGCACAGTGATTTAAAAAAATGGAGAAGTAGCTAAGAACTTTAATAAGCCCAAGGCAGAGTGAGTAAAATTGGATCTAGAGTGGGCTTTTGAAACCTTAAAGCCCATTGCAAGTAACACATTGCCTCCATACCTCCTAATCCTTCCTAATCAGTGCACCAACTAGAATGAGAACACTCAAATATATGAGTCTGTATTTCCATTCTCCTGCAAAACACCACTGTTACTGAGTAAAACCAATGTTATCTGGTAGAATGCTGTGTGACCCTGACTTGCTTTGTAGGCAGAATATGTGCAGGTATACACAATTAAAGTGTGTTATGAATGCAATGACCAAGTCGTGCCCAGAATGCAACACTTAACAGCACACTTTGCTCCTCATCGGCCAAAATTTTATTCTCTATCCATTTTTTTCAATAACATTTCTTCAGCTTTCAGAATGATAGTGCTTCAGATGTACCATTTAGGGCTGAGCACTTAACAGTGACTTAATTACCAGCACTTGACCAGTTATAATACTCTACATTCACTGAGGCCGAATGCAAAGGATTCTCTGGCCAATGCTGAGAAATACTAACAATTTATAGAATGAAGTGATGTCTCAGTTCCAATGATTTAATTGGTAAAGTTCTCAGATGCTTCTGGCTCCTGCATTGTCCACTTTTGTGTGTGTGTGTGTGTGTGTGTGTGTGTGTGTGTGTGTGTGTGTGTGTGTAGCAAGCCCTCTGAAGTTTCTCCTTGGCAGTTTTATTTGTCTAAAGCAGACCATTGTGGAAAGATCTTCAGCAGGCTACGGATTGGTTTTTTGGTTTGTTACCCAGCAAGGATCTCCCCGACACAGTAAGTTCTCTTTCTCCACTGGAAAAGAGCTTACTGTGTGTTGTCTGTAATGCTTTCCCCATCACATTTCACAGTTGACACCTCTACTCTGCTATCTTATAAAATATCGATTTCCCATCTTAGTCTATCCTATGTTCACATTATCTTCTAGTTTGTACAGACCCTTTTTTTTGTTTTCTGAAACATTGATTTTGTGCAATTAATTTCATCTTTTATGAAGTCAGAAACCACTATCTATGTTTGAGAACCTGTCTGTTTCTTAGCTTTTAAGATAATTTGAATCGTTCTTCCTGCCGTGTCTTTACCTAGGCCCCTTTGCTCCTGTTGTATAATTGTTGTTATCTTTGTTTTCTCTTTACTTTGTAGGTCGGAACTGAGCATTACCCATGGACATTTAGCATTGGCTTTACCTCATTTTCTGGATATTTCAGTTCTGTGTAAAAATTCTATTTCAGAGGCATAGCCAAATATCCATTTAGTATGCACAGCACTTAGCTCAACCTTTAGTATCAGTTATTTCGATTTTTTTATATTCCTTCTTTTCATTTAATCATTTTTTTTACACTCTAGGCCACAGTCCATGCTCCACATTCCACAGCCCATATCTCTTCCATGCCTCCCTGTCTCCACAAGGATATCTACACACACACACACCCCACACACACACCACCAGACTTCTAAACTTCCTGGGGCCTCCAGTCTCTTGAGGGCTAGATGCATCTTCTCTGACTGAACCCAGACCAGGTAGTCCTCTGCTGTATATGTGTTGGGGCCTCATATCAGCTGGTATATGCTGCCTGATTGGTGGCTCAGTGTCTGAGAGATCTCAGGGGTCCAAATTAATTGAGATTGCTGCTGTTTTTTAAAGGTACATACTCAATTGAAGAAAAATGAAGTTTTTCAATTTCCATCTCCAAAATCTCTCCTTGTATTAGTAAAATAAGGAAATAGGGAAGAAAACTACTGGAAGTCATCTTTCTCAGAATATTTCTTGTTCCTACAGGATCTTAATCTTGTGAAACAAGGAATATTCTTAGGTACCATGTGTCAACATTATGCCTAATGCTTA
This sequence comes from Rattus norvegicus, assembly GCF_021556685.1. Lineage (NCBI taxonomy): Eukaryota > Metazoa > Chordata > Mammalia > Rodentia > Muridae > Rattus > Rattus norvegicus. The sequence continues at coordinate 20,251,883 of NC_141546.1, read as the reverse complement.
CTTCACAGAAAATTGTTGCCTATAAATTTGGCTATTCAGTAAACAGTGGAAGGAAATAATGGTGAGTACAAAATAATATTTGTACTCATGGACAGCAAAATTAGACAGAGCCTTCATTCTACATTTGTTAGGATACTTCATATTCTGAAAGTTAGTAAGTCAACAAAGACTAGAATAATAGTGCATGGGACCTCATCAATTGGTTTACACTCATGACCAGCCATAGAGGAAAATGACGTAAGATTCTGGGAGGTGTTAATACTTTTTTTTTAAGCTGGGTATTTTTTCATTTTTTTCTCAGTTAATTTATTCATTTACATTTCAAATGTTATCCCTCTTCCCAGTTTTCCTCCACCCTGTCCACTATCCCTATCCCATCCCCCTGCCTCTATGAGGTTACTCTTTCACCAGTCTATCTACTCCTGCCTCGATGCCCTAACATTCTCCTACCCTATGTCATTGAGCCTGCACAAAGGGCTTACCTTCCAGTGATGACTGCTAAGCCAATTCTCTGCTACATATCCAGCTGGAGCCATGGTCCCCTTCCCCCGGTATAATCTTTGGTTGATGGTTTAGTCCCTGGGATCTTTGGGGTGTCTGGTTGTTTGATATTGTTGTTCTTCCTATGGATTGCAAACACCTTCAGTTCACAGTCCTTACCCTAACTTCTCCATTGTGGTCCCCACAAACTCAGTCTGATGTGTCGCTGAGTACATTCACATCTGCATTGGTCAGACTCTGGCAGAGCCTCTCAGGGAACAGCTATAGCAGGCTTCTGTCAGTAAGTACTTCTTGGCATCAGCAATAGTGTCTGAGTTTGGTGTCTACAGATGGGATGGATCCTTAGTTCAGACACTCTCTATATGATCTTTCCTTCAGTATCTGCTCCTGCATTTCCTTTTGACAAGAGACAATCTAGATTAATAATTATGAGGTGAGTGGGTAGCGTAATCCCTCAACCGGGGACCATGCCTATCCACTAGATATGGTCTCTACAGGTCTCCCTCTGCTAGGTATTTTGGATAATGTCCTCCCTGTTGGTCCTCTGATAAGCTGGGTATTTTTTATACATTGGGAAAATAAGATCAATTTCAGGGCTTTGTCAGAATCTTCATCTTGGTCGTAGTAACTCAGAACAATTTATCTGTGATTACTAAATGATAGACAAACAATGTACTTTGAAAATGTTTTGGGTTTTTTTGTTTGTTTGTTTGTTTACTTCTTGTTGCCTCTTCTAAGAAGATGCATTCAGTTACCAGCAACCATATCAGGATTACAACAACTTGAAACTCCAGCTCCAAGTCATCTGATGCCACCTTCTGGCTTCTTTAGTTACCAAGTTGCATGTACTCACACAGACAAATACATATAAATTGTAAACAAATAAATATTTTAAAATATATTCAATACAAAATCTACAAAATAAAATGCTCATCTTGATAAAAATGGGGAGATGATGAATATAAGTACTGAGTCAGGAGGGAGAAGACTTAATTTAGCCAAAATTTTCTGATGATAATGTGTCCATTAGCTTTTGATTGTAAATAAGTCACCATATCTAAAATGGACTGTCTCATAGGATTTAAATTAATGCCAAATTCCTCATGATAATTCTCTCAGTGCCTGGAAAGTGTCCTCTGTAATAACTTCAGAGAAGAAACCCTAAATTAATTAGGCATTCTTTCAGTTGCCTTGATCACGTGAAGAGTTTATCAATCAAGGATGTCTTAACAATTGTTTAAGTTGGGTATTTTTGAGCTATATATTTTAATGAAGTTGTCAATATCATGGCAAATATATCCATTTGCATACCTTCTATACTTTAGGAAGTATATCCATTTGCACACCTTCTATACTTTAGAAACTCATGCTACTGGTTTTATTTCTTGGTCTTAAAATAAATCAGGACAAATGCCTAGATTTTGTTTTCTTAGTATAATAAAATACTGCTTGCCAAAGAAAATGAAATAGCTACAAATTTTAGGAAAGATATACTTTGTATTTTAAATTATACTTCAAATCACTAAATATACTGAGCTTTCATTTCAGAAATAATGAAATTCAGAAAAATATTTATAACATAAATTCTATGAAATTGTCCTCTAATACATAAAGAATAATGGATTTTTAGCATAGTCTGAAAAGTTATGAAAAAAATAGAAATATCATAGATTAAATTGACAAAATAAAATCTAACTTTAAAGTTGGTTTTATGTAGCTATAATACAGGATGATGAAATAAAAAGCCATGTCTATGAGCCACTGGATGCTCATAAATTCTGGGTCAAAGACATGAGAATATGCATAAGCTTGCTTGGAGCCTGCTGACATCCCATATTTATTTTTAAAGACACAGGAGACCTCCAGTCTCTGAAGCCACTGGAAAGGGACATGTGCTCTATAGACTGAGGTCACTGGCTACATTTACCCCCAGCATCTAGGTCAATCAGACATATATATTCCATTAACAAATTTGGCTCTTGTTTCCTGACCCCAATCTCTTCAGTCTTTTCACTGTCTTCACTCCTGAAAGCCCTTTTTCAAGTGCCAGAAAACTTTGCAGGAACCTGAGAGATATAGTACATATCAAAGGAGAATAAATGGAGGTGTGTTGCTCTGAAGAGCCATGATCATTGATGACAGCTGTACTGTTTGATTAAAGAGAACAAGGATGAGGCTTCAAGTGAATGTAGGAAGGGCAAATGACCAAAAAGAAGACAAAACACTTTTCAAACCATTTAGGTTCCTCCTGGATAAACACAGAATTTCATCATACCTTTCATTGCACCTTTCCTATACTCTTCTAGTATATTCTTTTGCAAAAGTAAGTTCAAATTTCTTAAAAGACAAATTTTAAAATTCAATATTGAACATTATACATGAGACTTAAACTTTACTATGTTTTCTTACACTGTCCTATTTTTTTAAATTTTATATTTGTTTAGTGTTCAAAATCCTAAGTTTTATATGCTATAAAAATACCACAGTAAAATAAATTTATAGCCTAGGTCATCCTGTCCTTCCTGACTTTGATGGCTATTTACATGGTAGACAGATAAATATTAAACTCTTCACGTGCTACTATGTTTATCAGAGAAGATGCATTTATATTGTGATTGATTATCAAAGTTAAAAACACTTAAACAAGAAAAACACCCCCATGCAAAATTGTTCAGACTCATATCTTTACAGCTACAGAGCTTATGAGTGTTACATAAAGGAAACTTTAATGTGAACAGATCTGAGTGTAAAACTACCAGCCAAATGAGATATTTCTTAAAGAAATGTGGAGACTGCATCCAAAGCCTTTTCTAGTGCAACCTAAATACAATTCCCAAATGTGCTTTAGTTTCCTAGGGATGCAAAAACCAACGGGAGTCCTTTGTTACAAAGAAAAGAATAGAATTGTAGGGTCAGTGTAAGTAATGTAACAGAAATCCTATAAGGTTGGTTCCAGGAAGAATATGGGGATATATACGTTATAGGAGATTTTGCGATCGCTGGTAATAATTTAAACAAGAACATACTGGAATAACCAAGTTGAAGTGTTATTGCCAGATTGGCTTTGGATTTCTAGGCATGGTGACTGCAACTACCATTTGTTGTAATAAGAATTAGTGTCAACAAGGGTGCAGTGGGTACCTGGAAGAGAATGGGGGGACAAGAGATGCGAAGAAGGACACCAAGACAAAAGTCTGATCAAGGCGACAATTTTATTTTTCCCAAGACTGAATTTATACCATAACAGGGGTAACAGAGGGAGATGGGGGGAAGTGTGAAACATTTATGTAGGCCAAGGACACAGTAGTCGTGTGGACAGCTAATGTCAACAGGATGTTGTTTTTCTTTTTTTTTTTTTTTTCAGAAAGGTTACAGGTTTGTCATATCATTAGTCAGCAGGATGTTGGTTTTTCACAAAGGTTACAGGTCATCACATTGGGCATCTTGACATCAGATGTATTTCTCAGCAAGGTTACAACTTTATCATATCATTATTTATCCTGACTACTAGATTTCTATTAGTCTTCTGCAGCTGGCTGGGGATTTTCCATGAACCCACTCATATTTAATTCTAACTATATTATTAACATCAATAATGGAGGGTTTTAAGGGCATCGCTCCCAACAAATTAGTGCATAGATATTTCTCATTATACAGTGCACTGTGGAACTAAGCATGTAGAGATTTTGAGTTTTCTGCGGCCAGTGCAATATTGGTAGCACGTTCACCACAAATTGATTACTTGCTGGCACACTGAACGCTAATATTTTCATGTATGTGGCATTCATATGATTTTTAATGGTTTTCTGTGTTTATTATTCATGTGTTTTTATTCAGTGGCTACTGATTGAATAATAAAAACGGTGTTTTTAATCAAAGTATGTATTAGATAAAAACATAAAATAAGTATGAAATCTTTCCCTAAAGTCTAGTTCTCACCAGAACATAAGGAAATAGAAATTGTACCAATTTTATCAATACCTTAAGATCTTCTATATGCCTCAAAAGTGAGTGGCAAAATATAAAATATTGTCAAAATATTTTTGGCAGATTTATTCCTCATGGAAACTACAAATAGCTATACCTTCAATGTCCATCTTGCCATTTAGCAACACAGTACAAAAATCTCAAAAATATACCTCTATAAATTGTGAATCACACTTTAAAAATACTAAATTTCTAAAGTGAAAACTTTTAGTTAATGTTATTTAAATATTCTAATTTTATTTTAGCTGTATGAAACAGAAAATTCAAAAATAAAAATTATTTACAGTATTTCCAGGCATCATTTTAGAATGAAGGAATATTTGTCCATTGTTCTTTGACTTCCAGAGAAGCTTCACCTCTGTTTTCAGATTTTGTGTACAAAATATCTCCAGAAGTCTTACCCTTCTTTGGATATGTACTCCATACTGAGATCTACAGTTGTAGATGGGGTATTTTCTTTACCTAATGTCTTACTGTGTGCTCTCACTGCCATAAAACAATGTCAGTGTCTACATTCCAGAAATATCTACTCTCACATTCAGAAGTCCAGAATTCAAAGACTGAAGTGCAAACAAGTCAATGTTTGGTGAAGGTTGTTCCTGGAATTGTAGAGGCATAGAGTAGGGGAAATGGGAATCTGCTGGCACTACTAATTCTTCTACAGTGGACATCAGTTATAATAGTATCCACAATACGCATGACACTACTCATTCTCATGTCTCTGACGGTTCTTACCACATGTGGGAGACTAGAGTTTGAAGATAAGAATTGGAGAAGGAGTCCAATTCTTTCTGCTATGGTAACAGTGTCCTTACTCCATGCTACTTTCTGACCACCTCTTTCCAAGTTTCATGTGAGAACCCTTGTCTCTGGATGTCCCTATAATTTAGCCCCCTAGAAAATAATTTCTGTGTGTTCCGTGTCCTTTTACTATGGATGCTCAGTTCATTTTAGTGTGCACTGTGTCCCTTTGATTTGGATGTTCAGTTCAGCTTCAGAAAGCCAAACAAAGATTACTATAATGTCACATTTCACCATGACAATGGCATATTCCATGTTGCGTAGAAATCCTTCAGGTTTTTTAGTTATTTGCTTTCCTCTCCACAGGAGAACTCTGCAAAGTCATATTCCACTTTGGAACATGTTGGAATGTTCAACTTCATATATCAATTGATCAATTTATTGTTCATTTGTACCAATTAACTGAATAATTATCTGACACAATGGCTATCAGGTAGGAAAACTATCATTACCTGAAAATTTCCCACGTATAATTTAATATATTTACAGTAATTATCTACAGAAATTCTAGAAACCATAACTAAGTAAACTATAAAAATGAAATGATAAACCATATATTTGTAAAACTCACTTACCGTGTCCTGAATCAAGAAAGTATAATTATCTGGCATACATAAGAAACCACTAATGGTTAATGAGCATGAGAGCAAATTCGGTAGTAAAATGGACTAAGAATATTTTTATGGTTTCAGTAACTGCTTCCTCAGTTGATTAATTCTGTTGCTGCTATTGGTGTTGGTTCCTTCCCTAACATGAGACCCATGTTCCCAGGCTTCTCTATCTCTGAGCAGCTTTCCATGAACCCTCCAAATTTTCAGAACTAGACTTGGAATGCTGACTCAGCCTGTGGACAGAGCAACTACAAGACAGTCAGTCACCCCTGTGAGAAACAACAGCTGCAAAACTACTCAGTCTCAAGGACCAAGCAACTACCAGATTTTCAGCCACTCTGCTGTGATTCAGCCTATTTGTTATTTTAATACAAAGTGATTGTGTATGTACAGTGTGTGTGTGTGTGTGTATGTGTGTGTTCTATTCCTATAGAGAACCCTGACAAATATATCTTGAGACTCGAGGGAGGAAGAAATGAGTCCATAACAGAAAACCACTTGTTCACTCTACGAGAATACAAACTTCACAGTGCAGAGAGCACAATTGAATCTGGGTGTGTGCATGTAGGGTAGCTGTAGGCTCGAGGGCAGAGGGAATATTTCTATCTTAGAGTAGAATAGTTCCCAGGACATTTAATTAATAAATGGACCATAAAGAAAAATTATGAGCAGTTTAAAAAGTAAAGGATATATGTATAATATCACTTTAAAATACAAAATAATGCAACTATGAACTTGTCAAAATCAAGTGTGTGTATGATAACAAAAATTGGTACAATGCCAGCTCTAGGAATGTAAATTACTTCTCAGGAGAAAGACAGCATGGTCTTAGACAGCATTCACAACAGTTCTGGCTGTAAGCTTAGGATTTTCTGAGTTTTTTTTAAAGTTTACATATAAAAAACCTTAAATGTGTCAACATGTGTTAAATATGCAAGACACAAGAATGTATAATATCTTCATATTTTATATGTTGATTTTTAATATCATTAGGATTTTCCTACATCTGTTTACCGTGACGTGACGTGTATATCAAGTCTGTACAAACATTGATTGCCCAAGTTAAAGTATTCATACTTGCATTAGCTGGATGTAATTTTAAAACTATTATAGTAATTTTTCTATGACTTTAAATATGACATGCAGTATGCTGGCACATATAAATAAATATTTAAACAAAGAAACAAACAAATGGAAATGTTTTAAGCACATGTGAGTGATTATAGAAAACAATGTTCTGTATATTTCACAAAACCTTTAATGAAATCTTTTTAATCTTTTTATCATGAAGAAACAATTAATTCATAGGTGTTTACTATGATATAAACAATGCAAATGTATTAAAACATCAGAAGTTGGCCTATAGAAATTGTACAATCAGTCTAGGAATCATAGTGCACACCAATAAACCTCATAGTGGAAGTTAAGGCAGAGGATTGTTACAAGTTTAAGGCCAATATACATGTATATTATTTGGGCATACACACATTAGTATGTGTGCATGAGTGTATGTGCTCACACTCATGCTCACACGTGCACGAAAACACATATACACACGCACATAGTATGTGACAAATGTGTCAATTCAAAAAACATAAGACAAGTAAATCATCCTGATCATATGAACTGACTTGTCTTGTCCCTTCCTTTTCAGCTGAGACATGGGACTGATATATTATTCTGTTTTGACCAGTTCTGTGCATTTGTATGCTGTCAGCTCTAATTTGCTATTCTGCTAAAAGGTACAAGAGATCATTGGGGACAAAGCTTGTGGTAGTCATATGGTTTTGAAAAAGGAAATGGCCTCTCTGTAGTCCCTAAACAATATGGGACCCTTTCTGGGATTTGTACTTTGACCAGTGTCTTCTGTCATTATTTACAATGGATAGCTTTGTTTATGAGTCCATTCTGGACACTCCAAAGAATATGAACAGGAGCTAGTTATTTATGGCACTGATAAGCTTACATAAGGACACTTGGTTTGGATGAATTCCTGCCTTATTTTTCAGAAAGATAATGCCAGATCTGCCCAGATGCAGGCCTTTCACTCCAATCTTTTACACTAAATATTCCTAAATTATATCTATATTTCTAGTTTGTTATACAATCTGAAAGAGACTATATTTTGCCATTAGCAGGTAAGAATTTTCTGAAAATACTGAAGGTTTGAGTTGCTTTATGGTCTTTTACATGTTTACCTAATAAGTATTTTATGTATATTTTAATCAATCTACCTAGATGATCTATGCCTTCATTGGACACAGGCAAGTAAAAGTCAAGTTATTAAGCAAGATCTGAAAACATACAAAGCCAATTATGGACTCTTTGACTGTCACTTTCTATGGATAAGCAAAATAACCATCTTAGCCTTTCACTCATACCTGTAATCAGTTACATATCACTTAAGCTGGGCATGGAGAAAAGGAAAGCTGTAGTTATTTTAAAAAGAAAAAAATCTAAAATTAACTTGTTCATCTGACAATAACCAAGCCAAAATTTTGCAGTGTTGATCATGCACCACCATAAGAAACAGATGTTTATATAAACAGATATATTACAGAGTTAAAAAATTTAGCCACTGATATTTGCCTGCCTCACACAGAAGTATATTCTGTTCCTCATCTGGCTTCTTCCTTAAGACTGGTCTCCCACACCCTTGTCTATCTAGTATCCCGGCATTATCTGGTTACTTCATCTGCATTAAAAGTAATCTGTATGTTTCTACAATAACTGGCTATATATGTCCCCACAGGCTTTTCCCATGGGTCATCAAACCACTCAATCCAGCTATATTTTCCTTATCCTTCTCCTGAGTTTATACCCTCACCTATCCATACCTTCTTCCCACTCCAACAGACATAGTTCAAGTTATCTATGCAGTGCCTTATTCTAGCCTAGACATTCCTACCTATGACACAACCTAGCACTAGTATTCCAATAGGACCTGGTCCACCACCATGTTGCACTAAAGCTAAATTCTCCACCCATGCAGATCTGTCACACCCTTTTCTATGTTCTGTCTCAGTGAATCTTTTTGACTTTTCCTATCTATTCACCATCCCCAACTTGCCTTATCTATCCAAGTTTCCACATCCAGTATTATTGCCTACTCTTCCCAAAACTGTCTGCACCAGAAAGAATTTCTAATCTTCTGTCAGAACCTCCCTCCATATCCATAAACCTATAGATCCTTTCCTCAAAAATTCCAACCTTTCTACACTGTCATACTTATCCCCACACCCCAGGCATAGATGAGTTAGGTATATCCTAAGACCAGCCCAGTTTACACTGTCCATCTGACATCATTCCATCCCAATCGAACCACACAAAACCTCTAGCTCCAATCTGCCAGCACATCTTCTCTTCTTCTCTTCTCTGTCCACATAAGACTAAGTCATAAAAAAGGAAGTCTAAAATACCCAGATCTCATCACAAAAATTCACACAATGTGAAATACCATTTAAGTTATCTTTCAGAACTTTCCAGTCCTGTAGAAATATTTTCCAATGAGAATTACCTAGATGAATGCTAATACAAAGAATTTAAATGGCTAATATTAACTTTGTCAAAGGACACAACGAGTTTAAAGAACACACAAAGAAACATCTCAATAAAGGAGAAAGAACTTGGGAGAATAAATACCATAGAGATGATTAAGAAAACACAGTCTTATGACTGATGAAATTGACAGACAATACAAGACTTAATTGAATAAAATAAGATTGATTAAAGGGAACTTAAGGTAAAAGGAAAATGCAATGTAAAAATCCAATAAAGTAACTAGGAAACTCAAAGAAAAATATAAGTTGAGTCAAGTAGAGTATTGAATATCAGTGTTTGAAGAAGAGATAGATAAAATAAACAGGGAATAAACATTGTTTAGACAAAAGAAAAGAATACACAAGAAATGTGAGACACCACAAAAAAAATATCTGATCTACAGACATAGATGGTGGATAAGTGACCCAGGTCAGTGGTATACACCAGATTCTCAACAAAATCATAGAAGATAAGTTTTGCAAACCAGGGTAAAGCACATACATACAAGTCTACAAAATACAAAGAACACCAAAGAGACAGGATAAGAAAAGAAACTCACCAGAGTGCATTATATTTAAACTACTAACTACACATAACAAAGGTATTCTATAGAAAGATACAAAAGAAAAAAATAACATACAAAGGAAATGTTATCAAAAAGGCTGATTTCTCAACAAAAACGTCAAAAGCCACAAGAACCTGGAGCTATGTATTCCATTTCTTAATAAATGATGAAAGCCTACTGAGACTAAACCATTAAGCAAAATATCCACCATAATTGAACGAGAAATAAAACAGTTCCAAGATATAAACAGCCTCAAACAAGATATACATAACAAAGAAAAGCTAAAGAAAATATGGGAAGAAATATTTAGGGCTGCAAAGAGGAAAAAGCACGAACAGAGACTGCAGAAATAATAAAAAACCAAAAACAGTGCAACCAAAATTTAATAATAGAATGATTTCAATTAACACACATTTCAATAATTTTCAAATAGCAATGTCCTCCAGTCTCCAATTAAAAGATACAGGCTGACTAAGCGGACCAGGACAAGCAACACACTTCAGCTTTAAAAATAGGTACCACCTTAAAGTAAATGGATGGACAAATTACTCTAAGCCAATGGGACCAGGAAATGAGCAAACACCACTAGCCTAATCTGACAAAATAGATTTCAAAGTAAAATTAATCAGAAGAAATAAATAGGGACATTTTATTTGAATATAGCAAAGACTTTACCAAGAAGACATTACTAATGCAAACATATATTCACCAAATTCTGTTGCAGTGATATTTTCATGTACCATTTAACGTTTATCTCTCCATTATACAAATGCTGAATTAAATCCAGTACAGATATGACTGCAGGCTGGAGTATGGTATTTTTTTAAATCAAATAATATTGTTTATTTTATTTAACTTGTACCTCAATTACATTAGGCATCAACTGCTGATACCTGTATTTTTTCCATTTTCAGTGTGCAGCAGTGACTTTTTTTTTTTATTAACTTGAGTATTTCTTATATACAATTCGAGTGTTATTCCCTTTCCCGGTTTCCGGGCAAACATTCCCCTCCCCCCTCCCCTTCCATATGGGTGTTCCCCCCACCCTCCCCCCATTGCCACCCTCCACCAAACAGACTAGTTCACTGGGGGTTCAGTCTTAGCAGGACCCAGGGCTTCCCCTTCCACTGGTGCTCTTACTAGGATATTCATTGCTACCTATGAGGTCAGAGTCCAGGGTCAGTCCATGTATAGTCTTTAGGTAGTGGCTTAGTCCCTGGAAGCTCTGGTTGCTTGGCATTGTTGTACTTTTGGGGTCTCGAGCCCCTTCAAGCTCTTCCAGTTCTTTCTCTGATTCCTTCAACAGGGGACCTATTCTCAGTTCAGTGGTTTGCTGCTGGCATTCGCCTCTGTATTTGCTGTATTCTGGCTGTGTCTCTCAGGAGCGATCTACATCCGGCTCCTGTCGGTCTGCACTTCTTTGCTTCATCCATCTTGTCTAATTGGGTGGCTGTATATGTATGGGCCACATGTGGGGCAGGCTCTGAATGGGTGTTCCTTCAGTCTCTGTTTTAATCTTTGCCTCTCTATTCCCTGCCAAGGGTATTCTTGTTCCCCTTTTAAAGAAGGAGTGAAGCATTCACATTTTGATCATCCGTCTTGAGTTTCATTTGTTCTAGGCATCTAGGGTAATTCCAGCATTTTGGCTAATAGCCACTTATCAATGAGTGCATACCATGTATGTCTTTCTGTGATTGGGTTAGCTCACTCAGGATGATATTTTCCAGTTCCAACCATTTGCCTACGAATTTCATAAAGTCATTGTTTTTGATAGCTGAGTAATATTCCATTGTGTAGATATACCACATTTTCTGCATCCGTTCCTCTGTTGAAGGGCATCTGGGTTCTTTCCAGCTTCTGGCTATTATAAATAAGACTGCTATGAATATAGTGGAGCACGTGTCTTTTTTATATGTTGGGGCATCTTTTGGGTATATGCCCAAGAGAGGTATAGCTGGATCCTCAGGCAGTTCAATGTCCAATTTTCTGAGGAACCTCCAGACTGATTTCCAGAATGGTTGTACCAGTCTGCAACCCCACCAAAAATGGAGGAGTGTTCCTCTTTCTCCGCATCCTTGACAGGATTTGCTGTCACCTGAGTTTTTGATCTTAGCCATTCTCACTGGTGTGAGGTGAAATCTCAGAGTTGTTTTGATTTGCATTTCCCTTATGACTAAAGATGTTGAACATTTCTTTAGGTGTTTCTCAGCCTTTCGGCATTCCTCAGCTGTGAATTCTTTGTTTAGCTCTGAACCACATTTTTTAATAGGGTTATTAGTCTCCCTTCGGTCTAACTTCTTGAGTGATTTGTATATTTTGGATATAAGGCCTCTATCTGTTGTAGGATTGGTAAAGATCTTTTCCCAATCTGTTGGTTGCTGTTTTGTCCTAACCACAGTGTCCTTTGCCTTACAGAAGCTTTGCAATTTTACGAGATCCCATTTGTCGATTCTTGATCTTAGAGCATAAGCCATTGGTGTTTTGTTCAGGAAATTTTTTCCAGTGCCCATGTGTTCCAGATGCTTCCCTAGGTTTTCTTCTATTAGTTTGAGTGTGTCTGGTTTGATGTGGAGGTCCTTGATCCACTTCGAATTAAGCTTTGTACAGGGTGATAAGCATGGATCTATCTGCATTCTTCTACATGTTGAACTCCAGTTGAACCAGCACCATTTGCTGAGAATGCTATCTTTTTTCCATTGGATGGTTTTGGCTCCTTTGTCAAAAATCAAGTGACCATAGTGTGTGGGTTCATTTCTGGGTCTTCAATTCTATTCCATTGGTCTATCTGTCTATCTCTGTACCAATACCATGCAGTTTTCATCACTATTGCTCTGTAATACTGCTTGAGTTCAGGGATAGTGAACCCCCTGAAGTCCTTTTATTGTTGAGGATAGTTTTAGCTATCCTGGGTTTTTTATTATTCCAGATGAATTTGCAAATTGTTCTATCTAACTCTTTGAATAATTGGATTGGTATTTTGATGGGGATTGCATTGAATCTGTAGATCGCTTTTGGTAAAATGGCCATTTTTACTATATTAATCCTGCCAATCCATGAACATGGGAGATCTTTCCATCTTCTGAGGTCTTCTTCAATTTCTTTCTTCAGTGTCTTGAAGTTCTTATTGTACAAATCTTTTACTTGCTTGGTTAAAGTCACACCGAGGTACTTTATATTATTTGGGTCTATTATGAAGGGTGTCGTTTCCCTAATTTCTTTCTCGGCTTGTTTCTCTTTTGTGTAGAGGAAGGCTACTGATTTATTTGAGTAAATTTTATACCCAGCCACTTTGCTGAAGTTGTTTATCAGCTTTACTAGTTCTCTGGTGGAACTTGTGGGATCACTTAAATATACTATCATATCATCTGCAAATAGTGATATTTTGACTATTTTCTGATCTGTATCCCCTTGACCTCCTTTTGTTGTCTGATTGCTCTGGCTAGAACTTCAAGAACTATATTGAATAAGTATGGAGTGAGGGGGCAGCCTTGTCTAGTCCCTGATTTTAGTTGAATTGCTTCAAGTTTCTCTCCATTTAGTTTAATGTTAGCAACTGGTTTGCTGTATATGGCTTTTACTATGTTTAGGTATGGGCCTTGAATTCCTATTCTTTCCAGGACTTTTATCATGAAGGGGTGTTGAATTTTGTCAAATGCTTTCTCAGCATCTAATGAAATGATCATGTGGATTTGTTCTTTCAGTTTGTTTATAAAATGGATCACGTTGATGGTTTTCCGTATATTAAACCATCCCTGCATGCCTGGGATGAAGCCTACTTGATCATGGTGGATGATTGTTTTGATGTGCTCTTGGATTCGGTTTGCCAGAATTTTATTGAGGATTTTTGCGTCGATATTCATAAGGGAAATTGGTCTGAAGTTTTCTTTCTTTGTTGGGTCTTTGTGTGCTTTAGGTATAAGAGTAATTGTGGCTTCATAGAACGAATTCGGTAGGGCTTCATCTGTTTCAATTTTGTGGAATAGTTTGGATAATATTGGTATGAGGTCTTCTATGAAGGTCTGATAGAATTCTGCACTAAACCCGTCTGGACCTGGGCTCTTTTTGGTTGGGAGACCTTTAATGACTGCTTCTATTTCCTTAGGATTTATGGGGTTGTTTAACTGGTTTATCTGTTCCTGATTTAACTTCGGTACCTGGTATCTGTCTAGGAAATTGTCCATTTCCTGCAGATTTTCAAGTTTTGTTGAATATAGGCTTTTATAGTAAGATCTGATGATTTTTTGAATTTCCTCTGAATCTGTAGTTATGTCTCCCTTTTCATTTCTGATTTTGTTAATTTGGACACACTCTCTGTGTCCTCTCATTAGTCTGGCTAAGGGTTTATCTATCTTGTTGATTTTCTCAAAGAATCAACTTTTGGTTCTGTTGATTCTTTCTATGGTCCTTTTTGTTTCTACTTGGTTGATTTCAGCTCTGAGTTTGATTATTTCCTGCCTTCTACTCCTCCTGGGTGTATTTGCTTCTTTTTGTTCTAGAGCTTTTAGGTGTGCTGTCAAGCTGCTGACATATGCTCTTTCCTGTTTCTTTCTGCAGGCACTCAGCGCTATGAGTTTTCCTCTTAGCACAGCTTTCATTGTGTCCCATAAGTTTGGGTATGTTGTACCTTCATTTTCATTAAATTCTAAAAAGTTTTTAATTTCTTTCTTTATTTCTTCCTTGACCAGGTTACCATCGAGTAGAGCATTGTTCAATTTCCACGTATATGTGGGCATTCTTCCCTTATTGTTATTGAAGACCAGTTTTAGGCTGTGGTGGTCCGATAGCACGCATGGGATTATTTTTATCTTTCTGTACCTGTTGAGGCCCGTATGGTCAATTTTGGAGAAAGTACCATGAGGAGCTGCGAAGAAGGTATATCCTTTTGCTTTAGGATAGAATGTTCTATAAATATCTGTTAAGTCCATTTGGCTCATGACTTCTCTTAGTCTGTCTACGTCTCTGTTTAATTTCTGTTTCCATGATCTGTCCATTGATGAGAGTGGGGTGTTGAAATATCCTACTATTATTGTGTGATATGCAATGTGTTTTTTGAGCTTTAGTAAGGTTTCTTTTACGTATGTAGGTGCCCTTGTATTTGGGGCATAGATATTTAGGATTGAGAGTTCATCTTGGTGGATTTTTCCTTTGATGAATATGAAGTGTCCTTCCTTACCTTTTTTGATGACTTTTAGTTGAAAATTGAATTTATTTGATATTAGAATGGCTACTCCAGCTTGCTTCTTCTGACCATTTGCTTGGAAAGATGTTTTCCAGTCTTTCACTCTGAGGTAGTGTCTGTCTTTGTCTCTGAGGTGTGTTTCCTGTAGGCAGCAGAATGCAGGGTCCTCGTTGCGTATCCAGTTTGTTAATCTATGTCTTTTTATTGGGGAGTTGAGGCCAATGATGTTGAGAGATATTAAGGAATAATGAGTATTGCTTCCTGTTATATTCATATTTGGATGTGAGGTTATGTTTGTGTGCTTTTCTTCTCATTGTTTTGTTGCCAAGATGATTAGTTTCTTGCTTCTTCTAGGGTATAGCTTGCCTCCTTATGTTGGGCTTTACCATTTATTATCCTTTGTAGTGCTGGAGTTGTAGAAAGATATTGTGTAAATTTGGTTTTGTCATGGAATATCTTGGTTTCTCCATCTATGTTAATTGAGAGTTTTGCAGGATACAGTAACGTGGGCTGGCATTTGTGTTCTTTAGGGTCTGTATGACATCAGTCCAGGATCTTCTGGCCTTCATAGTTTCTGGCGAAAAGTCTGGTGTGATTCTGATAGGTCTGCCTTTATATGTTACTTGACCTATTTCCCTTACTGCTTTTAATAATATTTCTTTATTTTGTGCGTTTGGTGTTATGACTATTATGTGACGGCAGGTGTTTCTTTTCTGGTCCAATCTATTTGGAGTTCTGTAGGCTTCTTGTATGCCTATGGGTATCTCTTTTTTTAGGTTAGGGAAGTTTTGTTCTATGATTTTGTTGAAGATATTTAATGGTCCTTTGAGTTGGGAGTCTTCACTCTCTTCTATACCTATTATCCTTAGGTTTGATCCTCTCATTGAGTCCTGGATTTCCTGTATGTTTTGGACCAGTAGCTTTTTCCGCTTTACATTATCTTTGACAGTTGAGTCTATGATTTTTATGGAATCTTCTGCTCCTGAGGTTCTCTCTTCCATCTCTTGTATTCTCTTGGTGAAGCTTGTATCTACAGCTCCTTGTCTCTTCTTTTGGTTTTCTATATCCAGGTTTGTTTCCATGTGTTCTTTCTTGATTGCTTCTATTTCCATTTTTAATTCCTTCAACTGTTTGATTGTGTTTTCCTGAAATTCTTTCAGGGATTTTTGTGACTCCTCTCTATGGGCTTCTACTTGTTTATTTATGATTTCCTGGAATTCTTTCAGTGATTTTTGCGATTCCTCTCTGTAGGCTTCTACTTGTTTATTAATGTTTTCCTCTGTTTCCCTAAGGGAGTTCTTCACGTCTTTCTTGAAGTCCTCCAGCATCATGATCAAATATGATTTTGAAACTAGATATTGCTTTTCTGGTGTGTTTGGATATTCCATGTTTGTTTTGATGGGAGAATTGGGCTCTGATTGTGCCATGTAGTCTTGGTTTCTGTTGCTTGGGTTCCTGTGCTTGCCTCTCGCCATCAGATTATCTCTAGTGTTACTTTGTTCTGCTATTTCTGACAGTGGCTAGACTGTCCTATAAGCCTGTGTGTCAGGAGTGCTTTAGACTTGTTTTCCTGTTTTTTTCATCCTGTTATGGGGACAGAGTGTTCTGCTTTCGGGCGTGTAGTTTTTCCTCTCTACCGGTCTTCAGCTGTTCCTTTGGGCCTGTGTCTTGAGTTCACCAGGCAGGTCACTTGCAGCAGAAAAGTTGGTCTTACCTGTGGTCCCAAGGTTCAAGTTTGCTTGCGGGGTGCTGCACACGATCTCTCTGCGGCCTCAGCAACCAGGAAGATCTGCCCCGCCGTTTCCGGGAGCTTCAGTGTACCAGGGTTCCAGATGGTATTTGGTGTTTTCCTCTGGAATCAGTAATGTGTGCCGAGTGCAGTCTCTTCTGGTTTCCCAGGCTTGTCTGCCTCTCTGAAGGTTTAGCTCTCCCTCCCACGGGATTTGGGTGCAGAGAACTGTTTATCCGGTCTGTTCCTTCAGGTTCTGGCGGTGTCTCAGGGGGAGGGGTCCTGCTGCTCCTGGGCCCTCCTCCACAGGAACCCAGAGGCCTTATACACTTTCCTCTTGGGCCAGGGATGTGGGCAGGGGTGGGCAGTGTTGGTGGTCTCTTCTGCTCTGCAGCCTCAGGAGTGCCCACCTGACCAGGCGGTGAGTTCTCTCTCCCACAGGGTCTGGGAGCAGAGAGCTGCTGCCGGCCGGGATCCGCTGGTGTGGGACTCCCGGTAAACACAGGGAGTGCCCAGTCCTAGAGTAATTCTGCCATTGTGTGTCCGGAGTTCACCAGGCAGGTCACTTGCAGCAGAAAAGTTGGTCTTACCTGTGGTCCCAAGGCTCAAGTTTGCTCGCGGGGTGCTGCCCACGAGCTCTCTGCGGCGGCAGCAACCAGGAAGGAGTATGGTATTGTTAATCATCACCTGTCTCATTGTTTGTAAACACTCCCGCTCTAAACTTCTGATATTTTTTCTTCAATTTTTTTTACAGTCCAGATTTTATCTCTCTCCCTGTCTACCCTGTGACTGTTCCACAACCCATATCTCCCCCCCCATCTCCATGAAAGTGTCCCCACCACCCCACTCTCTGCCCACTAGATCTACCCACTCCCTGGGCCTGCCAATCTCTTGAGGGTTAGGTACATCTTCTCTGACTGAGTCCAGACCTGACAGTCCTCTGCTGGATATATGTTGGGAGCCTCATATCAGCTGATGTATGCTGCCTGGTTAGTGGCCCAGTGTCAGAGATATCTCTGGGGTCCATGTTAATTCAAACTGCTGGTCTTCCTACTTAGTCACCCTCCTCCTCAGCTTCTTCCAGGTTTTCCCTAATTCAAACAAAGGGGTCAGCAGCTTTGTCCACTGGTTATGTGAAAAAATTCTGCATCTGACTCTTTTGGCTGCTTATAGGGTCTTTTGGAGGGGAGACAAGATAAGACACTTTTGTGAGCACACCATAGCCTCAGTAATAGTTTCAGGCCTTTGGGGCTCCCCATGAGCCAGAGCCCAATTTGGGCCTGTCTCTGGACCTCCTTTTCCTCAGGGTTTTCTCCATTTCCATCCCTGCAGTTCTTTCAGATAGGAACAATTATGGAAAAGAATTTTTGACTGTGGGATGGCAACTCCATCCCTCACTTGATGACCTGTTTTTCTGCTGTAGGTGGGTTCTACAAGTTTCCTCTCCCCACTGTAGGGCATTTCATCTAATGTCCCTCCATTTCAATCCTGAGAGTCTTTCACCAATATCTCTGGTACATTCAGGAGAGTACCCCTGCCTCCTACCTCCCTAGGTTGCCTGTTTCCATTCTTTCTTTTGTTGAAAGGTGATGTTCTATAGCAAAGAAAGGAATGAGAAGGTATGATTTCTGGGAATGGATAACAATTCTGGGAAAGAGTCAAACATGGTAAAATTCACCAGGCACAGGAGGAAGAAGTAGGCCAAGATTAAGAAGGAGAGGTAACTGATGAGCCATGTGACAGAACATGAAACTCAAGAAGGATGACCAAAATGCAGATGCTTCACTCCTACTTTAAAAGGGGAACAAGAATACCCTTAGGAGGGGATAGCAAGGCAAAGTTTAGAACAGAGGCTGAAGGGACAGCCATTCAGAGCCTGCCCCACATGTGGCCCATACATATACGGCCACCAAACTAGATAAGATGGATGAAGCAAAGAAGTGCAGGCTGACAGGAACCAGATGTAGATTTCTCCTGAGAGACACAGCCAGAATACAGCAAATACACAGGTGAATGCCAGCAGCAAACCACTGAATTGAGAACGGGACCCCCGTTGAAGGAATCAGAGAAAGGACTGAAAGAGCTGAAGGGGCTTGAGATTCCATATGAACAACAATGCCAACCAACCAGAGCTTCCAGGGACTAAGCCACTACCAAAGACTGACCCTGGGCTCCAACTGCATAGGTAGCAATGAATAGCCTAGTAAGAGCACCAGTGGAAGGGGAAGCCCTTGGTCCTGCCAAGGCTGGACCCCCAGTGAATGGAATTCTTGCAGGGAGGGCGGTAATGGGGGGAGGATGGGCAGGGTAACACCCATATATAAGGGGAGGGGGTAGAGTTAGGGGGAAAGGGTATAACATTTGAAATTTAAATAAGAAATACCCAATTTAATAAAGATGGAAAAAAATGCAGGTTGAAGTTCAAATAGTCTAGAATCTCGAACTTGTCACAAAGCATGAAATTCTCAAAATCAATTATTTACACTTTAATTTCTCACAAAATGAATTCCAATCATAATCTTTATTTTTCCATAACTTTATTCAAGTATATACAGCAATTTCAAATGTATATGTCTTTGACTTACGATATGAATTATAAGATAATCACATATAAATACATTCATATATATGTATACATACATACACAAATGTGTATATATATGCACAAATATTCACATATGAATATTTGAAATAATGATCATAGTAAAGTTTTCTAGCATGCCATATTCTTAATTTTAAGATCTAATCCAAATTCTCAAAAACCATGCATGTCATAAAACCAGAAACTTTACACAGATGGGATGAAAGCCTTTATTGTGTAAAACTGACTACATTTTTCTCTGTATCTGTGAAACATGACACTTTAAATCAAATTTTTCTTTTCCTATTTACGATGATATTAAGTTATATATTGAGACCCCAGATAGCAGAGAAAAATTATAGTATAAAATTGGAGAGAAAATATCAGCTGATTTTTTATTTTTGTCTTCAGATCTGGGTCGAAAGAAGTGACAACAAAAAGTTTCAAGCTAGCCCACACCTTTCCCTACCCAGCAGCTTGAACTGTCAACTGTGCTAAAACTCAGCTTCTAAGTTTGATTTTTAAAGATGTATTTGTATTGTTTTTTATGAATATGTCTCTGTGTACATACCACAGCATGCAGGTTTCCAAGGTGATCAGAAAAGCACATCAGTTACCTGGAGTGGGGTTAAAGGTGTTTATGATGCACCTAATGCAAGTTCTGGGAACAAAACCCAAGTATTTTGAAAGAGTGACAAATCAGAAAGCTCTCTTAGCCTCTGAGACCTTTCTCTCACCTTGAACATTTTACCTTAGTTCTTTAAAGTATGGATTTAATTTGAAACAGTATGGTTTTTACTTATTGCTTCCAAAATTGAAAAGAGAATAACCCATGACACAATATTTGTCTTAGAGAAACAAAGTAGAATTTTTGAACATGTCTAACACATTGCTAAAGAGTCTAGCAACAAGTATTGTGACATTACTGTTAACAGGGAGGCCTTTGAACAGAAAGAAACTAAACTCAACTACAATGAAACAAAGATGGTACTATCCTGATACCATGTTTTCAAGCTGAAATTATCTATTTAATGGCTTATGTATGGCTTGTTTTAACTAGAAAGATGGTTTAAAAACTTGTTCATTTCTCCACCCTTGTATTCTTGAGACCCACAGCATGTCTGGTACCTAGTAAAAATTCCACAAATACTTCTTCAGTCATATTCACCATGATTTCCTCAACTACTTCTATATAGAGAGAGACTAGATGATATGGATTTAGAGCATGTTATGGTTTCAAAGGACTGAGCATGAAAAGGAAAGGTGGCCAACCTGGTGCTAAGCAACCTGTAGGTTTCTTGTAAATATTCGTGAAGCAAGTGAATGAGTCAAGCTAATATAAGTCAAATTCAAATCAAACTTCTTTGGGTTTTACATCCACAGTATTTGAATGTATCTGCATATTAAAGGCATCAGCATATTATGTGCCATATTTTCTCAGAAATTGCATATTCAAATTGGCCACTGTTGCTAATAAAAATGACCTTCGAGGAAATGATTTGCATAGTGTGTTCACAGGACTCATTTAGTTTGTGAGCTAGTTAATCCAGTATGCTATCAAATTATACACTTTTATACATTAATGCAAGCAATTTAGATGTTCCAGATACACCACAAAGCTCTTGCAGATTGAACAAAATATAACTTTTCATCTATATACAAGCAAATGACCTCTTATTAACATAATTATCTTTGCCTGATCAGTTCTGGGAATTTGCCTAGTTTTTACCTCTCATCTGTATTATATGAGATACTTCTCATCTCATATCACTTTAATTTTAAGGAACAAAGTGCTACTCTTTTTTTCTTTTCTTTTTTTTTTTTGTGGATGCATGTTTTTTTTTTTTTTTTAATTAACTTGAGTATTTCTTATATACATTTCGAGTGTTATTCCCTTTCCCGGTTTCCGGGCAAACATCCCCCTTCCCCCTCCCCTTCCTTATGGGTGTTCCCCTCCCAACCCTCCCCCCATTGCCGCCCTCCCCCCATAGACTAGTTCGCTGGGGGTTCAGTCTTAGCAGGACCCAGGGCTTCCCCTTCCACTGGTGCTCTTACTAGGATATTCATTGCTACCAATGGGGTCAGAGTCCAGGGTCAGTCCATGTATAGTCTTTAGGTAGTGGCTTAGTCCCTGGAAGCTCTGGTTGCTTGGCATTGTTGTACTTTTGGGGTCTCGAGCCCCTTCAAGCTCTTCCAGTTCTTTCTCTGATTCCTTCAACAGGGGACCTATTCTCAGTTCAGTGGTTTGCTGCTGGCATTCGCCTCTGTATTTGCTGTATTCTGGCTGTGTCTCTCAGGAGCGATCTACATCCGGCTCCTGTCGGTCTGCACTTCTTTGCTTCATCCATCTTGTCTAATTGGGTGGCTGTATATGTATGGGCCACATGTGGGGCAGGCTCTGAATGGGTGTTCCTTCAGTCTCTGTTTTAATCTTTGCCTCTCCCTTCCCTGCCAAGGGTATTCTTTTTCCTCATTTAAAGAAGGAGTGAAGGATTCACATTTTGATCATCCGTCTTGAGTTTCGTTTGTTCTAGGGATCTAGGGTAATTCAAGCATTTGGGCTAATAGCCACTTATCAATGAGTGCATACCATGTATGTCTTTCTGTGATTGGGTAGCTCACTCAGGATGATATTTTCCAGTTGCAACCATTTGCCTACGAATTTCATAAACTCGTTGTTTTTGATAGCTGAGTAATATTCCATTGTGTAGATGTACCACATTTTCTGTATCCATTCCTCTATTGAAGGGCATCTGGGTTCTTTCCAGCTTCTGGCTATTATAAATAAGGCTGCGATGAACATAGTGGAGCACGTGTCTCTTTTATATGTTGAGGCATCTTTTGGGTATATGCCCAAGAGAGGTATAGCTGGATCCTCAGGCAGTTCAATGTCCAATTTTCTGAGGAACCTCCAGACTGATTTCCAGAATGGTTTTACCAGTCTGCATCCCACCAACAATGGAGGAGTGTTCCTCTTTCTCCACATCCTCGCCAGCATCTGCTGTCACCTGAGTTTTTGATCTTAGCCAATCGCACTGGTGTGAGGTGAAATCTCAGGGTTGTTTTGATTTGCATTTCCCTTATGACTAAAGATGTTGAACATTTCTTTAGGTGTTTCTCAGCCATTCGGCATTCCTCAGCTGTGAATTCTTTGTTTAGCTCTGAACCCCATTTTTTAATAGGGTTATTTGTTTCCTTGCGGTCTAACTTCTTGAGTTCTTTGTATATTTTGGATATAAGGCCTCTATCTGTTGTAGGATTGGTAAAGATCTTTTCCCAATCTGTTGGTTGCCGTTTTGTCCTAACCACAGTGTCCTTTGCCTTACAGAAGCTTTGCAGTTTTATGAGATCCCATTTGTCGATTCTTGATCTTAGAGCATAAGCCATTGGTGTTTTGTTCAGGAAATTTTTTCCAGTGCCCATGTGTTCCAGATGCTTCCCTAGGTTTTCTTCTATTAGTTTGAGTGTGTCTGGTTTGATGTGGAGGTCCTTGATCCACTTGGACTTAAGCTTTGTACAGGGTGATAAGCATGGATCGATCTGCATTCTTCTACATGTTGCCCTCCAGTTGAACCAGCACCATTTGCTGAAAATGCTATCTTTTTTCCATTGGATGGTTTTGGCTCCTTTGTCAAAAATCAAGTGACCATAGGTGTGTGGGTTCATTTCTGGGTCTTCAATTCTATTCCATTGGTCTATCTGTCTGTCTCTGTACCAATACCATGCAGTTTTTATCACTATTTCTCTGTAATACTGCTTGAGTTCAGGGATAGTGATTCCCCCTGAAGTCCTTTTATTGTTGAGGATAGCTTTAGCTATCCTGGGTTTTTTGTTATTCCAGATGAATTTGCAAATTGTTCTGTCTAACTCTTTGAAGAATTGGATTGGTATTTTGATGGGGATTGCATTGAATCTGTAGATTGCTTTTGGTAAAATGGTCATTTTTACTATATTCATCCTGCCAATCCATGAGCATGGAAGATCTTTCCATCTTCTGAGGTCTTCTTCAATTTCTTTCCTCAGTGTCTTGAAGTTCTTATTGTACAGATCTTTTACTTGCTTGGTTAAAGTCGCACCGAGGTACTTTATATTATTTGGGTCTATTATGAAGGGTGTCGTTTCCCTAATTTCTTTCTCGGCTTGTTTCTCTTTTGTATAGAGGAAGGCAACTGATTTATTTGAGTTAATTTTATACCCAGCCACTTTGCTGAAGTTGTTTATCAGCTTTAGTAGTTCTCTGGTGGAACTTTTGGGATCACTCAAATATACTATCATGTCATCTGCAAATAGTGATATTTTGACCTCTTTTTTCTGATCTGCATCCCCTTGATCTCCTTTGTTGTCTGATTGCTCTGGCTAGAACTTCAAGAACTATATTGAATAAGTAGGGAGAGAGTGGGCAGCCTTGTCTAGTCCCTGATTTTAGTGGGATTGCTTCAAGTTTCTCTCCATTTAGTTTAATGTTAGCAACTGGTTTGCTGTATATGGCTTTTACTATGTTTAGGTATGGGCCTAGAATTCCTATTCTTTCCAGGACTTTTATCATGTAGGGGTGTTGAATTTTGTCAAATGCTTTCTCAGCATCTAATGAAATGATCATGTGGTTTTGTTCTTTCAGTTTGTTTATATAATGGATCACATTGATGGTTTTCCGTATATTAAACCATCCCTGCATGCCTGGGATGAAGCCTACTTGATCATTGTGGATGATTGTTTTGATGTGCTCTTGGATTCAGTTTGCCAGAATTTTATTGAGTATTTTTGCGTCGATATTCATAAGGGAAATTGGTCTGAAGTTCTCTTTCTTTGTTGTGTCTTTGTGTGGTTTAGGTATAAGAGTAATTGTGGCTTCGTAGAAGGAATTCGGTAGGGCTCCATCTGTTTCAATTTTGTGGAATAGTTTGGATAATATTGGTATGAGGTCTTCTATGAAGGTTTGATAGAATTCTGCACTAAACCCGTCTGGACCTTTGCTCTTTTTGGTTGGGAGACCTTTAATGACTGCTTCTATTTCCTTAGGAGTTATGGGATTGTTTAACTGGTTTATCTGTTCCTGATTTAACTTCGATACCTGGTATCTGTCTAGGAAATTGTCCATTTCCTGAAGATTTTCAAATTTTGTTGAATATAGCTTTTTATAGTAAGATCTGATGATTTTTTGAATTTCCTCTGAATCTGTAGTTATGTCTCCCTTTTCATTTCTGATTTTCTTAATTTGGACACACTCTCTGTGTCCTCTCGTTAGTCTAGCTAAGGGTTTATCTATCTTGTTGATTTTCTCAAAGAACCAACTTTTAGTTCTGTTGATTCTTTCTATGGTCCTTTTTGTTTCTACTTGGTTGATTTCAGCTCTGAGTTTGATTATTTCCTGCCTTCTACTCCTCCTGGGTGTATTTGCTTCTTTTTGTTCTAGAGCTTTTAGGTGTGCTGTCAAGCTGCTGACATATGCTCTTTCCTGTTTCTTTCTGCAGGCACTCAGCGCTATGAGTTTTCCTCTTAGCACAGCTTTCATTGTGTCCCATAAGTTTGGGTATGTTGTATCTTCATTTTCATTAAATTCTAAAAAGTTTTTAATTTCTTTCTTTATTTCTTCCTTGACCAGGTTATCATTGAGTAGAGCATTGTTCAATTTCCACGTATATGTGGGCATTCTTCCCTTATTGTTATTGAAGACCAGTTTTAGGCCGTGGTGGTCCGATAGCACGCATGGGATTATTTCTATCTTTCTGTACCTGTTGAGGCCCGTTTTTTGACCAATTATATGGTCAATTTTGGAGAAAGTACCATGAGGAGCTGAGAAGAAGGTATATCCTTTTGCTTTAGGATAGAATGTTCTATAAATATCCGGTAAGTCCATTTGGCTCATGACTTCTCTTAGTCTGTCGACATCACTGTTTAATTTCTGTTTCCATGATCTGTCCATTGATGAGAGTGGTGTGTTGAAATCTCCCACTATTATTGTGTGAGGTACAATGTGTGTTTTGAGCTTTAGTAAGGTTTCTTTTACGTATGTAGGTGCCCTTGTATTTGGGGCATAGATATTTAGGATTGAGAGTTCATCTTGGTGGATTTTTCCTTTGATGAATATGAAGTGTCCTTCCTTATCTTTTTTGATGACTTTAAGTTGGAAACTGATTTTATTTGATATTAGAATGGCTACTCCAGCTTGCTTCTTCTGACCATTTGCTTGGAAAGTTGTTTTCCAGCCTTTCACTTTGAGGTAGTGTCTGTCTTTGTCTCTGAGGTGTGTTTCCTGTAGGCAGCAGAATGCAGGGTCCTCGTTGCATATCCAGTTTGTTAATCTATGTCTTTTTATTGGGGTGTTGAGGCCATCGATATTGAGAGATATTAAGGAATAGTGATTATTGCTTCCCTTTATATTCATATTTGGATGTGAGGTTATGTTTGTGTGCTTTCATTCTCTTTGTTTTGTTGCCAAGACGATTAGTTTCTGGCTTCCTCTAGGGTATAGCTTGCCTCCTTATGTTGGGCTTTACCATTTATTATCCTTTGTAGTGCTGGATTTGTAGAAAGATATTGTGTAAATTTGTTTTTGTCATGGAATATCTTGGTTTCTCCAGCTATGTTAATTGAGAGTTTTCAGGATACAGTAACGTGGGCTGGCATTTGTGTTCTCTTAGGGTCTGTATGACATCAGTCCAGGATCTCCTGGCCTTCATATTTTCTGGCGAGAAGTCTGGTGTGATTCTGATAGGTCTCCCTTTATATGTTACTTGACCTTTTTCCCTTACTGCTTTTAATATTCTTTCTTTATTTTGTGCATTTGGTGTTTTGACAATTATGTGACGGGAGGTGTTTCTTTTCTGGTCCAATCTATTTGGAGTTCTGTAGGCTTCTTGTATGTCTATGGGTATCTCTTTTTTTAGGTTAGGGAAGTTTTGTTCTATGATTTTGTTGAAGATATTTACTGGTCCTTTGAGCTGGGAGTCTTCACTCTCTTCTATACCTATTATCCTTAGGTTTGATCTTCTCATTGAGTCCTGGATTTCCTGTATGTTTTGGACCAGTAGCTTTTTCCGCTTTACATTATCTTTGACAGTTGAATCAATGATTTCTATGGAATCTTCTGCTCCTGAGATTCTCTCTTCCATCTCTTGTATTCTGTTGGTGAAGCTTGTATCTACAGCTCCTTGTCTCTTCTTTTGGTTTTCTATATCCAGGGTTGTTTCCATGTGTTCTTTCTTGATTGCTTCTATATCCATTTTTAATTCCTTCAACTGTTTGATTGTGTTTTCCTGGAATTCTTTCAGGGATTTTTGTGTCTCCTCTCTATGGGCTTCTACTTGTTTATTTATGTTTTCCTGGAATTCTTTCAGGGATTTTTGAGTCTCCTCTCTATGGGCTTCTACTTGTTTATTTATGTTTTTCTGGAATTCTTTCAGGGATTTTTGCAATTCTTTCAGGCATTTTTGCAATTCCTCTCTGTAGGCTTCTACTTGTTCTCTAAGGGAGTTCTTCATGTCTTTCTTGAAGTCCTCCAGCATCATGATCAAATATGATTTTGAAAATAGATCTTGCTTTTCTGGTGTGTTTGGATATTCCATGTTTGTTTTGATGGGAGAATTGGGCTCCGATGGTGCCATGTAGTCTTGGTTTCTGATGCTTGGGTTCCTGCGCTTGCCTCTCGCCATCAGATTATCTTTAGTGTTACTTTGTTCTGCTATTTCTGACAGTGGCTAGACTATCCTATAAGCCTGTGTGTCAGGAGTGCTGTAGACCTGTTTTCCTCTTTTTCAGTCAGTTATGGGGACAGAGTGATCTGCTTTCGGGCGTGTAGTTTTTCCTCTCTACAGGTCTTCAGCTGTTCCTGTGGGCCTGTGTCTTGAGTTCACCAGGCAGCTTTCTTGCAGCAGAAAATTTGGTCTTACCTGTGGTCCTGAGGCTCAAGTTCGCTCGTGGGGTGCTGGCCACGGGCTCTCTGCAGCGGCAGCAACCAGGAAGACCTATGTCGCCCCTTCCGGGAGCTTCAGTGCACCAGGGTTCCAGATGGTCTTTGGCTTTTTCTTCTGGCGTCCGAGATGTGTGTGCAGGGAGCAGTCTCTTCTGGTTTCCCAGGCTTGTCTGCCTCTCTGAAGGTTTAGCTCTCCCTCCCACGGGATTTGGGTGCAGAGAACTGTTTATCTGGTCTGTTTCTTTCAGGTTCCGGCAGTGTCTCAGGCAGGGGTCCTGCCGCTCCTGTGCCCTCCCCCACGGGAGCCCAGAGGCCTTATACAGTTTCCTCTTGGGCCAGGGATGTGGGCAGGGGTGAGCAGAGTTGGTGGTCTCTTCCGCTCTGCAGCCTCAGGAGTGCCCACCTGACCAGGCGGTTGGGTCTCTCCTGCATGTTGTTTTTAAACAAAATCTCAATTGTTCAATTTTATCAATAAAGACTTAGATAGTGGGGTGAAAGCCTGCTAGCTCAGAGAGGCAGAGAACGCACCCAGCTGTTCTTTCTCACAGCCAACATCCCCAAGAAAGAAGCTCTCCTTCACTATCCTTCAAATTGAATGCCCCTCCCTTCTACTTCCTGTGTCTCTACTCTTTTTTTCTAAGAGACATTTTGTCTTTTGGTAATTGACTTTGAACATATAACTAATCATGGGTTCTCAGAACTCATTGAAAATTTACTAAGCCTATTAAGTTCTATCTAGGGGTTTTCTACTATATCTACAAGTAGAAGATATTAATTTTTCTTATTTTTGAATCGTATAAAGTTATTGTGTCTGTGTGTCAGAGTCAGTATAACGGCATTTGACACAGAAGAAAACGAACTGCCATATCCTTTGAGTGGCTGGATGCGAACTCGCCCCCTTATGAGAACTTTACTTACCTTTATGCGTTGACCTATCGCTTTAGCTCCTGTACTTCCAGTTCAAAAATATATCATTTCACTTTTCCTAAGGAAAATATTTTATTAAACACTCATATGAAATCTAGAATTCACTACTGAAATTGTTGGATGGTATCAAGTAGCATTAAGTTTGTCTTTTGAAAATTCTATTTATGTCACCTTTGGAAATGCAAGAACTTGGCTGTGCTATCTACCCAGGCATGAATTCCACTGCCTGGTGCTTCTGGGAGAAAATGAAGCATTACATACATGTAGTTAATTTTAATAAGATACGAATTGTCTTTTCACAATTTTTGGAGGATAAATGTATTTTTGATTTATATGAGAGAAAAAAATCCAGTCTATTTTTATTACAAACCATTTTTGTTAGAACAACAATATCATATGAATATCAATTAAAAACCTGTAGTTATGGCAGAAGAGAAGGCTCAGTGGCAAAGATTGCTTGGTGTACAAGTTCCAGTGCCTAAATTTGGGTCTTAGTAAACACGATGAGAAAGATGGGGTCATCTTTCTCATGCCTGTAATGTGGGATTAAATAGGAGTATAAAGACACCTTGCTGGATGTTATGTGGTTGTAAAACATGAGTTCCAGATTCTGCTTCAAGAGTGAGAAGGTCCAGAGTAACAGAGGACAACAGCCACATTCCTGTAGCCTTGAAGTACCTATTATTATGTGTGCTCGCACATGTCACACACATATACACCTTGTATATGTATACACAATTACATCACACACAAAATTAAAGTAAATAAATAAAATAAAATCTGCTAGACATGTATGGCAGAATCTGTAGTCCTGCTATAAAATTCCAGCAATTTTGTCTTGGTTTTGTGCTAAACAAAACACATTGTTAAGTACTGTAAAGACTGCACTGTATGTTGTAGAACAAATGGAAAATAGAGGAAATCATTTATGATCATAAAACAGACTATTTCTAAACCTCTGATTTCTACTGAAAACAATTGGGCACTCCAGTTTGAAGGATATGTTGTGTTAAAGTTGAAAATCTGTCTTTCCTACAAGTCAGATTTCTTTATCATTGCACTTTACTACAAAGTGTTTCTCTAGGCTATGAGGATTTGTTCAGTGTACACACTTTCAACCCAGAAATGCTACTTCATTTCTTCTATAAGTTCTTTACCCCTTCATTCATGTTAACAGACAAAATTATACTTACCTTTTAATGACTAGTCACTAAAACATTCGATACTCTGCTTTAGTGAAGAAAACAAATCAATGGTATATCCTGGCTGTAGATTAAACAACGAATACTGGATGGCATTAGACAACTGGAAATTTGTGTTAAAACAAAGGAACTAAGGTTTATTCACAGTGAAAAGATATAGCACCAGTGGTTGAAAGCATGTTGTCAGCCTCTAAGGAATATTACCCTTAAATAAGTCCAAACAACAGGCCTAGTTACATTCAAGAGCTTTATTGTAACAAACTGGACTTATTTCAGGTGATTAGTATACCTTATTATATATACCCTAGTATATATACATATATATATATATATATATGTATATATATATATATATATATATTGCCTGATAGTTTTGATTTCCTCAATAAAATTTCTATTTTGAAACTTTTGGGCACATAAATATAACATGCTTACAAATCTACTTTTTTTAGGCCACAGATAATATTGATTCTCAATTCAGTGACATTGAGAGAA
The DNA here is from genome assembly GCF_021556685.1 of Rattus norvegicus. Classification (NCBI taxonomy): domain Eukaryota; kingdom Metazoa; phylum Chordata; class Mammalia; order Rodentia; family Muridae; genus Rattus; species Rattus norvegicus. The sequence continues at coordinate 20,221,853 of NC_141546.1, read as the reverse complement.
GTTTGGACCTTCAAGGGGAAATAAGTCAAGAGCTGTTAGTGTTTTTATTTAGAAAGAGGATTAGTTAGGCTCCAGTTTTCTTAGTACTTGTGGGAATTTGTGTGACCCAAGAGGGAGCTGATATTAAGTCCTGACACTTCATCTACCTTTTCATGTATATGTTCTGTCCACTTGGACATACTTCTTCCCACTTCACTATAATTCTATGAAGCAACAGAAAGATCACAGTATATAAGTCAATAAGCTTGAACTTCCAAAACTTTGCATCAAATACACTACATTCCTTTGCTAATAATACATATTTTTCTTGATGTACATAAATACATTATTTTTCTTTTGTAAATAAAATATTAATAGAAGTATGATCGAAATGTCATATACTTCCAATTGTTAGTTCCTTTTAGCTGCTACTTCCCTGTCTTTTATTCTTAAGAATGTGTAGATGAATATATGCTTCAATTTTAGGAGGTCATAATGATTTTGTCTATGAGCAACCTGATTGCCCATAGAGTTATACAATCATCTCTAAGGGCAAGATAACATCACAGGATTAAACTCAAGGTCTCTAATCAATCTGAAAGATTGACTGCATTGAGAAAAAATCTGCTTAATGTTGCATTTTAATCTTTACAATTTGTGTTTAGGTTCAATATAAGCCTTCTCATTTTGGATTCTAAGAAAAGATAAAAGTTGTAGTGGACAATTTATCACTCTTACTTTGCTGTTATAGTTGTATAAGGGGACCATTGCCTAGGAAAAAATACAATAATTGAAGATCTACCATGGCAAGGAATTCTGAAACTCCAAATCATTAAAAGTAAAAGTATACTGAAACTAAAAATGCAAGAAAAGAAGGTATAACTGTTACTCCTTTAGACATGCCTTTAAAGAACGAAGTGGAGGAAAGCTACTTTTAGTATCAAGAGTTCTTGTACTTTAGTCCAAGATAAACTGTGTAAAGACTCTAATATTTGTATTACCTGAAAATTCAAGATATGGTTTCTTCTGAATCTAATTGCTTCTTTCACAAGAAAACTCAAATAGAACGATGTGATTTGAAACATAAAAAAAACCATATTTTTTACACCTCTAAGACAGTCAACAATTTTTCTTTTAAAATATTTGGAAGCTAGAAAAGTGGATTATTATTTTGTTTATTCATAAGGCAGATAGTTCACTGTCTCATGCATTTCATTTTGGCCTTGAACTTGTAAATTAACAAAGTATGACACTGAACTTCTGATCCCCTTGTCTCTATTCCATGAGTTCTACAACCACAACTATGAACCACCACACTTGTCTTAACTATTTACAAATAGTAACATTTTTTCATACAAATAGGTTTGTCTTTTCACTAAAAAATGAAAATCAAGAATTTTCTTTTTGGATATATAACAGAGGATTTTCAGGGAACTGATCTTCCACTCACCCTTCATTCTTCTGGGACTCTGTCAGACCTTTACATTAGACCTAGGTTAGGAATCCCTTCCTAAGGCATCTGTCACCCACCAGTTCTTCTATCACATTCTTTGTCATTTGTGTTCCAGCAAATACCTAGAAACACCTGTCTGGGATCACCTGCAGACATACTAGATCTGGACTCAGATAGGCAATTTTCATTTTTTAAATAATCGTTTAATGTCAATTTGGTGTTTCTACCTGACCTTGAACATTCAGTTCCCAGATAAGACATAAACCTTTTTATTTTTGATAAGCCTTTGAAGCATTAGAGCTGGGAAGATACCAAACCTCTATGGATATTTTGTCTACTTCGCTGCTAATAACTCAGTGATATGACTTGCTATATTTCACTGAGCTATTCTTACTTTGACTGGTCCAACCTCCTGGGAAATTTTCATGATCCCTTACCCCATGGTGTCTTCCCTCTTTCCACCTTCTCCCTCTTCCCTCATACAAAGCCCATGAACCAAAAACTCTTCCTGCTTCTGTTCTGCCCAACTATAGGCAGGGTGTCAAAATGTTTATTCATTCAATAGTTTTAAGTAAAACCAAGTTAATCAGGGTCACATAGCAGTACTGAATGTACCTGAAGATTCTCTCTGTTCTGAGTACCACCAGCCCTTGGGGACCAGTTTTTAGATTTACAATACATAGCAACAGACAAAATCCTCAATGTTTTACTGTGTTTTTTTTTTGTTTGTTTGGTTGGTTTTTTTTTGCATGCCAACACACGTCTCATCCCCAGACCTGTAGCAGACAGCCTGCAGGGTCCTGTCTTCTCGCCAACCTCCTTTCCCTGGGGACTCCATCAAGTGTTGTGAAGAAGTCAACCATTCTCCTTCCTCCCATCCCTCTGTGTCAGCTGCAAATAACCTGGAAATGGTCTCTCTATTAGACCCTCAATAGCCTCATTGTGCTGGGACTCAGACAGGCAATTTTCACTTTCATTCATGTCCACCATTACAACTGTTTCAGTCTTGTGGCATTCTGCTTACAGCAGCCTGTTCTCCCATCCAAACTTCCTGGGGGCCTTCCCAAACTTGGAATGGAAGCCAGATTTTGTCCTTCATATGAATTCTTTCAAGCCCTCTCACCTCTTCAGCCTCCAATGCCTAGAAACATTTTCTTCCTGTGAATCACCATTGCCACCAGGAACTATTTAGGCAGAAGAAAGATTGTAAACTCAGTTGGAATGGAAGATATGAAAGTAATGGTGCCTTCCAGACACAAAAGCACTGAAACACATGTGAACTCAGCACATATGCCACTATGCACAGGGCCTGCAGAGGTCTAAGAAAGATGAGGTCTTAGCACTGAGAGGAGAAGTAGACATGAACTCCAATCCCTAACCCAGAAGATATTTCTAATGGGCAACTGTACGTGAAGTAAAAATAACTATTCTTTAAGAGTCTCAATGGGTATACAAACAACAAAGGAGTCCCCACATGGCTGTAGATGACCAAAAATAAAATTGAAATCAATGGTACTTTTTGTATGTAATGCTTTGTTTGTATGATTTTTTAATTCATAGTTATCATCTGTTTATCTATTAGATATTCCAATTTTGTGTTTTAATGGGTTTCCCTATCTCCCTCTCCCCCTCTTTCACTCTCTCTGTCTCTCTATCTCTCTCTGTATCTCTATCTTTCTCTGTCTCTCTTTGCCTCTCTGTCTGTCTCTGTCTCTGTCTCTGTCTCTGTCTCTCTCTCTCTCTCTCTCTCTCTCTCTCTCTATCTATCTATCTTTCTCTTTCTCTCTCTCTCTGTATGTGTGAAGGTGAGGGCCCAGTGAGATACACAATTAGATAATGAGGCCTGCCTCATGTCAAAGTTCACAACCTGAACAAACTGATTTTCATTTCTAGATCCTGTAATGTAAAGAGACCCAGCAAGATGTCCTCTGAAATACAGACCCAGACACACACACACACACACACACACACACACACACACACACACACACACACAGTGCATTACATATACAACATCTTTCCCATATAAATTAATTTTTAAAAAATGTTAAGAAAAACAAAAATTATAACACTACTCTGTAGCTATCTATTTTTCACCATAATGTCTGCTTTTGGACTCTGAACTTTAGGGACTAACATACTCACAGCATTAGACAGAAGTGCTTGAAGGAAGCCTTTAAATTTGTAAGGCACAGATGGGGCTCAGGTACATGAAAGTTGTATTTCTGAAAAAGCAGGAATCCAACACTCATGGTTTATTCTCACACTGGGCATGTCTTCTCACACTTTGTGGGCAATTTGGAAGCACAAGCAATTCTGAGCCCACCATTCTTAGACGTACACGGTGGATGCAGCTCCTTGTTTTTCTGAATTCTATTTCCACTGTGGTTCCCCTTTCTTTTTGAAATTAGACATGCTCCATATGAAAAAAAAAACCTTCCAGATAAGAAAACAACAATGTGAAACACTGCCAAAGACGGTCACATTAGTCTCCAAATAGTACAAAACCCTCTAAACTTCAGGACAGCATAGATTTCAGCACAGAGGTAATGCACATTACTTATCACAAGCTTCTCAGGGTCAGTCCTATCTTCTTCCCTTGGGAGGATGCTTGGTCATCTTTGACACACCATCTTCTGCCTACTACATAGAGAAATAGAAGGAGTTAAGTGCAAAGGCAGATGCTTGTTTTCCATATTTAATGAAACTATACCGAGTTTGTTAATGGATTTTGCTATGGACTCTGGGACCAACCTGGATGAAGCACTAAGTCAAACACAATGGATTAAATGGCATAGGGGCTTACATAGACCATGCTGCCAGACAGCCTACCATAAAACAAAGCATACAGGAATCTTAAGTAAAACAGCATGGACAGAGAGCAGGGCTAAGAAAAACGATGCGTATTGTGGGAGTTGATGAGACTGGGTTTTGATATTAAGGATTTGATATTCATCTGCAGGTGTGAAGTTACTGTACTTGTCTTGAGAGTGGTCCTTTCTGGCTGTGTCTTCTCACAGATGTCTCCTGGCAATGTGTTTTCAGAATTTTAATCTCTTTAAGGGCATCAATTCTCTGTGATTATGGCATCCTCATATGACACCAGGTTATCTTTTTTGTTAATTTAAATGCCTTCTTTCCACATTCAGTCCTGGTTGAACTTTCTGCAGAAGAATATGATAAGCACTATTAACATATGTACTTTCTTCAGTACCTGCAACTGATTATTGAACAGTAGGGATCTTAAGATGAAATGAATGTGTCCTCTCAGTGTCAGCCGTTGAGAGCCAGACTTTGACTGAAGGCTCTAGGAGAGAACCCCCTCTCTTCTCACTGGCTCCTAGTGACTCTTGCAATTCTGGCAATCCTGTGGTGGGAGGGTGGGTGTATCACTCCAGTTTCTTCTCTGCCTCAACATAGTCTTCCCTCCTATAAATCTTCAAATAGTATCCTTTTAAGTAATTAGCAGTTGAATTTATTTTGCCTTGATAATACTTAATTAATAATTTACATCCCACTCACTGTCCCCTTCCCAGTCACCCTCTCCTACAATCCTTCTTCCAAAATGCTCTCTCCTCCTCTGAGCTTGTAGAGTTATCCACAGGTATACTCCCCAACCCTGTCACAACCAGTCTCTGCAGGCCTCAGGGCAGCTTCTCACACTAAGATCAGACAAAGCAGTCCAGCTGATAAAGCATAACCCTCTGACAGGTTACAGCTTTTGGGATAGCCCTTCTCCAGTTGTTCAAGACCCACATGAAAACCAAGCTGTATGGTGGCCTAGGTCCACTAGCTGTATGTTCTTTGGTTGATGATTTGGTCTCTAACAGCCCCAAGGATCTAGGTTAGTTGACTCTTGTTATTCCTGTGAAGATCTTATCACATTAAAGGCCATAATCCTTCCTCTTGTCCTTCCATAAGAGTACCCAAGCTGAATTTGCTGTTTGGTTGTAGGTAATTCCATCTGTCTGAGTCAGCTGCTGGGTGGAGCCTCTCAGAGGACATGTCCCTGTCTCGAGGCATAGCATCATCATTAATAGTGTCAGGGTTTGGAGATTGCTGATGAGATCGGCCTCAAGTTTGGCTTGTTATTGGTTGGACATTCTCTAAGTTTCTGCTCTATCTCTGATAGAATCTCTGATAGAGAGTGTCCTTTGCCTTACAGAAGATTTCAGGTTCATGAGGTTCCATTTATCAATTGTATCTTAGAACTCGGACCATTAGTGTTCTGTTCAGAATAAATTTTTGGTAGACAGTTTTATGGGAGGGTTGGTGCCCTATTCTTCCACTGAGGTTCCTGTCTGGTTACAAGAGTTGGCCTCTTTAGGTTCCATATTGCCAATTCTGTAAGTCACAGCTAATGTCACCTGGATTGATTCTTGATTACCACCCTTATTTAGTACTGAGTCACATCCTGGAGTTGCTAGCCACCTGCCCACCTCATCAGTTGTAGATTTCCATTCCTTCTCATTGCCATATCACCATGTCTCCTGTCCCTCTCCACATCTGACCCAGAGACCCTCCCTCCTCTCCAGTCCACATCCACTTTCTCACCTAGTTCCTTATTTTCATCTGCGTTTTATGACTATTTTCCTCTGCCTTCTAAGTGAGATTCAAGCTTCTTTACTTGTATCTTCTTTCGTTTTTAGCTTCTTTAGGTCTGTGGAGCATACGTATGGGTATTCTGTAATTAATGGCTAATATCCATTTATAAGTGAGTTCATACCATTCATTTCCTTTTCAGACTGGGTACCTTCACTCAGAAAGATAATGTCAAGTTTTATCCATTTGCCTGAAAACATTGATGATGTCTTTGTTTTTAATAGTTGAATACCCTTCCATTGTGTAGATATAGCATATTTTCTTTTTTTTTTTTATTAACTTGAGTATTTCTTATATACATTTCGAGTGTTATTCCCTTTCCCAGTTTCCGGGCAAACATCCCCCTCCCCCTCCCCTTCCTTATGGGTGTTCCCCTCCCAACCCTCCCCCCATTGCCGCCCTCCCCCCATAGACTAGTTCACTGGGGGTTCAGTCTTAGCAGGACCCAGGGCTTCCCCTTCCACTGGTGCTCTTACTAGGATATTCATTGCTACCTATGGGGTCAGAGTCCAGGGTCAGTCCATGTATAGTCTTTAGGTAGTGGCTTAGTCCCTGGAAGCTCTGGTTGCTTGGCGTTGTTGTACTTTTGGGGTCTCGAGCCCCTTCAAGCTCTTCCAGTTCTTTCTCTGATTCCTTCAATAGGGGACCTATTCTCAGTTCAGTGGTTTGCTGCTGGCATTCGCCTCTGTATTTGCTGTATTCTGGCTGTGTCTCTCAGGAGCAATCTACATCCGGCTCCTGTCGGTCTGCACTTCTTTGCTTCATCCATCTTGTCTAATTGGGTGGCTGTATATGTATGGGCCACATGTGGGGCAGGCTCTGAATGGGTGTTCCTTCAGTCTCTGTTTTAATCTTTGCCTCTCCCTTCCCTGCCAAGGGTATTCTTTTTCCTCATTTAAAGAAGGAGTGAAGCATTCACATTTTGATCATCCGTCTTGAGTTTCGTTTGTTCTAGGGATCTAGGGTAATTCAAGCATTTGGGCTAATAGCCACTTATCAATGAGTGCATACCATGTATGTCTTTCTGTGATTGGGTTAGCTCACTCAGGATGATATTTTCCAGTTCCAACCATTTGCCTACGAATTTCATAAACTCGTTGTTTTTGATAGCTGAGTAATATTCCATTGTGTAGATGTACCACATTTTCTGTATCCATTCCTCTGTTGAAGGGCATCTGGGTTCTTTCCAGCTTCTGGCTATTATAAATAAGGCTGCGATGAACATAGTGGAGCACGTGTCTCTTTTATATGTTGAGGCATCTTTTGGGTATATGCCCAAGAGAGGTATAGCTGGATCCTCAGGCAGTTCAATGTCCAATTTTCTGAGGAACCTCCAGACTGATTTCCAGAATGGTTTTACCAGTCTGCAATCCCACCAACAATGGAGGAGTGTTCCTCTTTCTCCACATCCTCGCCAGCATCTGCTGTCACCTGAGTTTTTGATCTTAGCCAATCGCACTGGTGTGAGGTGAAATCTCAGGGTTGTTTTGATTTGTATTTCCCTTATGACTAAAGATGTTGAACATTTCTTTAGGTGTTTCTCAGCCATTCGGCATTCCTCAGCTGTGAATTCTTTGTTTAGCTCTGAACCCCATTTTTTAATAGGGTTATTTGTTTCCCTGCGGTCTAACTTCTTGAGTTCTTTGTATATTTTGGATATAAGGCCTCTATCTGTTGTAGGATTGGTAAAGATCTTTTCCCAATCTGTTGGTTGCCGTTTTGTCCTAACCACAGTGTCCTTTGCCTTACAGAAGCTTTGCAGTTCTATGAGATCCCATTTGTCGATTCTTGATCTTAGAGCATAAGCCATTGGTGTTTTGTTCAGGAAATTTTTTCCAGTGCGCATGTGTTCCAGATGCTTCCCTAGTTTTTCTTCTATTAGTTTGAGTGTGTCTGGTTTGATGTGGAGGTCCTTGATCCACTTGGACTTAAGCTTTGTACAGGGTGATAAGCATGGATCGATCTGCATTCTTCTACATGTTGCCCTCCAGTTGAACCAGCACCATTTGCTGAAAATGTTGTCTTTTTTCCATTGGATGGTTTTGACTCCTTTGTCAAAAATCAAGTGACCATAGGTGTGTGGGTTCATTTCTGGGTCTTCAATTCTATTCCATTGGTCTATCTGTCTGTCTCTGTACCAATACCATGCAGTTTTTATCACTATTGCTCTGTAATACTGCTTGAGTTCAGGGATAGTGATTCCCCCTGAAGTCCTTTTATTGTTGAGGATAGCTTTAGCTATCCTGGGTTTTTTGTTATTTCAGATGAATTTGCAAATTGTTCTGTCTAACTCTTTGAAGAATTGGACTGGTATTTTGATGGGGATTGCATTGAATCTGTAGATTGCTTTTGGTAAAATGGCCATTTTTACTATATTAATCCTGCCAATCCATGAGCATGGGAGATCTTTCCATCTTCTGAGGTCTTCTTCAATTTCTTTCCTCAGTGTCTTGAAGTTCTTATTGTACAGATCTTTTACTTGCTTGGTTAAAGTCACACCGAGGTTCTTTATATTATTTGGGTCTATTACGAAGGGTGTCGTTTCCCTAATTTCTTTCTCGGCTTGTTTCTCTTTTGTATAGAGGAAGGCAACTGATTTATTTGAGTTAATTTTATACCCAGCCACTTTGCTGAAGTTGTTTATCAGCTTTAGTAGTTCTCTGGTGGAACTTTTGGGATCACTCAAATATACTATCATGTCATCTGCAAATAGTGATATTTTGACCTCTTCTTTTTCGATCTGTATCCCTTTGGTCTCCTTTTGTTGTCTGATTGCTCTGGCTAGAACTTCAAGAACTATATTGAATAAGTAGGGAGAGAGTGGGCAGCCTTGTCTAGTCCCTGATTTTAGTGGGATTGCTTCAAGTTTCTCTCCATTTAGTTTAATGTTAGCAACTGGTTTGCTGTATATGGCTTTTACTATGTTTAGGTATGAGCCTTGGATTCCTATTCTTTCCAGGACTTTTATCATGAAGGGGTGTTGAATTTTGTCAAATGCTTTCTCAGCATCTAATGAAATGATCATGTGGTTCTGTTCTTTCAGTTTGTTTATATAATGGATCACGTAGATGGTTTTCCGTATATTAAACCATCCCTGCATGCCTGGGATGAAGCCTACTTGATCATGGTGGATGATTGTTTTGATGTGCTCTTGGATTCGGTTTGCCAGAATTTTATTGAGTATTTTGGCGTCGATATTAATAAGGGAAATTTGTCTGAAGTTCTCTTTCTTTGTTGTGTCTTTGTGTGGTTTAGGTATAAGAGTAATTGTGGCTTAGTAGAAGGAATTCGGTAGGGCTCCATCTGTTTCAATTTTGTGGAATAGTTTGGATAATATTGGTATGAGGTCTTCTATGAAGTTTTGATAGAATTCTGCACTAAACCCGTCTGGACCTGGGCTCTTTTTGGTTGGGAGACCTTTAATGTCTGCTTCTATTTCCTTAGGAGTTATGGGGTTGTTTAACTGGTTTATCTGTTCTTGATTTAACTTCGGTACCTGGTATCTGTCTAGGAAATTGTCCATTTCCTGAATATTTTCAAATTTTGTTGAATATAGGTTTTTATAGTAAGATCTGATGATTTTTTGAATTTCCTGTGAATCTGTAGTTATGTCTCCCTTTTCATTTCTGATTTTGTTAATTTGGACGCACTCTCTGTGTCCTCTCGTTAGTCTGGCTAAGGGTTTATCTATCTTGTTGATTTTCTCAAAGAACCAACTTTTGGTTCTGTTGATTCTTTCTATGGTCCTTTTTGTTTCTACTTGGTTGATTTCAGCTCTGAGTTTGATTATTTCCTGCCTTCTACTCCTCCTGGGTGTATTTGCTTCTTTTTGTTCTAGAGCTTTTAGGTGTGCTGTCAAGCTGCTGACATATGCTCTTTCCTGTTTCTTTCTGCAGGCACTCAGCGCTATGAGTTTTCCTCTTAGCACAGCTTTCATTGTGTCCCATAAGTTTGAGTATGTTGTATCTTCATTTTCATTAAATTGTAAAAAGTTTTTAATTTCTTTCTTTATTTCTTCCTTGACCAGGTTATCATTGAGTAGAGCATTGTTCAATTTCCACGTATATGTGGGCATTCTTCCCTTATTGTTATTGAAGACCAGCTTTAGGCCGTGGTGGTCCGATAGCACACATGGGATTATTTCTATCTTTCTGTACCTGTTGAGGCCCGTTTTTTGACCAATTATATGGTCAATTTTGGAGAAAGTACCATGAGGAGCTGAGAAGAAGGTATATCCTTTTGCTTTAGGATAGAATGTTCTATAAATATCCATTAAGTCCATTTGGCTCATGACTTCTCTTAGTCTGTCGACATCACTGTTTAATTTCTGTTTCCATGATCTGTCCATTGATGAGAGTGGGGTGTTGAAATCTCCCACTATTATTGTGTGAGGTGCAATGTGTGTTTTGAGCTTTAGTAAGGTTTCTTTTACGTATGTAGGTGCCCTTGTATTTGGGGCATAGATATTTAGGATTGAGAGTTCATCTTGGTGGATTTTTCCTTTGATGAATATGAAGTGTCCTTCCTTATCTTTTTTGATGACTTTTAGTTGGAAATTGATTTTATTTGATATTAGAATGGCTACTCCAGCTTGATTCTTCTGACCATTTGCTTGGAAAGTTGTTTTCCAGCCTTTCACTCTGAGGTAGTGTCTGTCTTTTTCTCTGAGGTGTGTTTCCTGTAGGCAGCAGAATGCAGGGTCCTCGTTGCATATCCAGTTTGTTAATCTATGTCTCTTTATTGGGGAGTTGAGGCCATTGATATTGAGAGATATTAAGGAATAGTGATTATTGTTTCCCTTTATATTCATATTTGTATGTGAGGTTATGTTTGTGTGCTTTCATTCTCTTTGTTTTGTTGCCAAGACGATTAGTTTCTTGCTTCTTCTAGGGTATAGCTTTCCTCCTTATGTTGGGCTTTACCATTTATTATCCTTTGTAGTGGTGGATTTGTAGAAAGATATTGTGTAAATTTGGTTTTGTCATGGAATATCTTGGTTTCTCCATCAATGTTAATTGAGAGTTTTGCTGGATACAGTAACCTGGGCTGGCATTTGTGTTCTCTTAGGGTCTGTATGACATCAGTCCAGGATCTCCTGGCCTTCATAGTTTCTGGCGAGAAGTCTGGTGTGATTCTGATAGGTCTGCCTTTATATGTTACTTGACCTTTTTCCCTTACTGCTTTTAATATTCTTTCTTTATTTTGTGCGTTTGGTGTTTTGACAATTATGTGACGGGAGGTGTTTCTTTTCTGGTCCAAGCTATTTGGAGTTCTGTAGGCTTCTTGTATGTCTATGGGTATCTCTTTTTTTAGGTTAGGGAAGTTTTCTTCTATGATTTTGTTGAAGATATTTACTGGTCCTTTGAGCTGGGAGTCTTCACTCTCTTCTATACCTATTATCCTTAGGTTTGATCTTCTCATTGAGTCCTGGATTTCCTGTATGTTTTGGACCAGTAGCTTTTTCCGCTTTACATTATCTTTGACAGTTGAGTCAATGATTTCTATGGAATCTTCTGCTCCTGAGATTCTCTCTTCCATCTCTTGTATTCTGTTGGTGAAGCTTGTATCTACAGCTCCTTGTCTCTTCTTTTGGTTTTCTATATCCAGGGTTGTTTCCATGTGTTCTTTCTTGATTGCTTCTATTTCCATTTTTAATTCCTTCAACTGTTTGATTGTGTTTTCCTGGAATTCTTTTAGGGATTTTTGCGGTTCCTCTCTCTAGGCTTCTACTTGTTTATTAATGTTTTCCTGTGTTTCCCTAAGTGTGGTCATGTCTTTCTTGAAGTCCTCCAGCATCATGATCAAATATGATTTTGAAACTAGATCTTGCTTTTCTGGTGTGTTTGGATATTCCATGTTTGTTTTGGTGGGAATATTGGGCTCCAATGATGGCATGTAGTGTTGGTTTCTGTTGCTTGGGTTCCTGCGCTTGCCTCTCGCCATCAGATTATCTCTAGTGTTACTGTGTTCTGCTATTTCTGACAGTGGCTAGACTGTCCTATAAGCCTGTGTGTCAGGAGTGCTGTAGACCTGTTTTCCTCTCTTTCAGTCAGTTATGGGGACAGAGTGTTCTGCTTTCGGGAGTGTAGTTTTTCCTCTCTACAGGTCTTCAGCTGTTCCTGTGGGCCTGTGTCTTGAGTTCACCAGGCAGCTTTCTTGCAGCAGAAAATTTGGTCTTACCTGTGGTCCCGAGGCTCAATTCGCTCGTGGGGTGCTGCCCAGGGGCTCTCTGCAGCAGCAGCAACCAGGAAGACCTGTGCCGCCCCTTCTGGGAGCTTCAGTGCACCAGGGTTCCAGATGGTCTTTGGCTTTTTCCTCTGGCGTCCAGGGAGCAGTCTCTTCTGGTTTCCCAGGCTTGTCTGCCTCTCTGAAGGTTTAGCTCTCCCTCCCACGGGATTTGGGTGCAGAGAACTGTTTATCTGGTCTGTTTCTTTCAGGTTCCAGTGGTGTCTCAGGCAGGTGTCCTGCCGCTCATGGGCCCTCCCCCACGGGAGCCCAGAGGCCTTATACAGTTTCCTCTTGGGCCAGGGATGTGGGCAGGGGTGAGCAGTGTTGGTGGTCTCTTCCGCTCTGCAGCCTCAGGAGTGCCCACCTGACCAGGCGGTTGGGTCTCTCTCTCACCGGGTCTGGGAGCAGAGAGCTGCTGCGGGCCGGGATCCGTGGGTGTCGCACATTTTCTTTTATTATATTAATGTTTCAGTTGAGGAACAACTAGGTTGTTTCCAGTTTCAGGTTGTTATGAATAAGCTGCCTTGAACATTGTTAAGCAAGGGTCTTTGGGGAATGGTTGAGCATTTTTTTGGATATATGCTCAGAAGTACTATTGCTGTGTCTTGATGTAGAACTGTCCCACTTTTCTGGGAAACCACCAAATTGATTTCCAAAGTGATTGCAAGATAGCACTTATATCAGCAAAAGGAATGCCGTCATCAGTATGTGATACCACTTGAATTTTTGATCTTAGCTATTGTGATCAATGTAAGGTGGAAAATGATAGTCATTTTGATCTTCCATTCTCTGATGACTAAGGACTTGGAAGATTTCTTTAAATGCTTTTCGGCCAATTGAGTTTTCTCTGCTGAGAATTCTCTGTTTGGATCTGTGAACCATTTTTTATTGTGTTACTTGGGTCGTTGGTGCTCAACTTCTTGACTTCTTTGCATATTTTGCATATTAGCTGTCTATCAGATATCAGATTGTAAAAATATTTTTCTAATCTCTGTTTCCATTCTGTGCTAATGAGAGTGTCCTTTGCCTTACAGAAGATTTCAGGTTCATGAGGTTCCATTTATCAATTGTATTTTAGAACTCAGACCATTAGTGTTCTGTTCAGGAACTTGTCTCCTGCACAAATGTGCTCAAGGTTATTCCCACTTTGTCTGTGTTTCTCAATGTATCTGTTTTTATGTTGATGTCCTTGATCCACTTCAACTTGAGTTTGGTGCAAAGGGATAGATATGAATCTATTTGAATTCTTGTACATGCTGACATCCAGTTAGACCTGTACCATATGTCGAAGATGCTCTCTTTTTTCTATTGTATTGTTTTGGCTTCTTTATCAAAACAAAACGTGTCTGTTGTTGTGTGCATTTGGTCTCAATTCAATTTCACTGATCAATTTGTATGCTTCTACAATAATTCCATGTATGTTTTATCACTGTTTTTCCATAGTTCACCTTGAGGTCATTGATGGTGATTTCTTACAAAGTTCTTTTATCGTTCAAGATTGTGTTTGAGTATCCTGGGTTATTATTTTTTCCATATAGAGTTGCAATTCGCCCTTTCAAGGTATATAAAAGTTGTGTAGTTTCAACAGACATTGTGTCAAATCTGAAGGTTGCTTTTGACAAGTCCATTTGCATTATGTGAATCCCACCTGTCTATGAGCATGGGAAATCTTTCCATTTTCTGATATCTTCTTCAATTTCTTCTTTCAGAGATTTGATGTTCTTGTCATATAGCTCTTTCTCTTGCTTAGACTCAGTTATACTGTAAATGGCGTTGTTTTTCTAAATTCTTTCTTGGCCCATTTATCATTTCTGTAAACCACAGAAATTGTTTTTTTTTTTTTTTTTTTGATTTAACTTTATATCCAGCAACTTTGCTTAAGGTGTTTATCAGATGTAGGATTTCTCTGGTAGGATTTTGGGTTCACTTATGTACAAAATCATATCATACCACATAGTTCTACTTTGTCTTCATCCTTTCTTATTTGTATCCACGTGATCTCCTGTAGTTGTCTTACTGCCCTGCCTAGAACTTCAAGTACTATATTGAATAAAAAGATAGGAAATGGGCAGTCTTGTCTAGACTATGATTTTAGTGAAAAAGCTTTATGTTTCTCTCAATTTCATTTGATGTTTGCTATTGGCTTTCTGTCCGATATTTCTCTAATACCTTCAACCTAAAAAGGTTTTTGGATTTTATCAAAGGGCTTTACAGCATCTAATGAGAAAATCATGTGATTTTTTTAAAATTGACTTTGCTTCTATGGTGGATTGTGTTGAGTTTTTTTCGGTATATTGAATCATCCCTCCATCCCTGGAATGACGGCTAATTAATCTTAATGGTTGATGATTTTAATTTGTTACTCAATTCAGCTTGTGAGTATTTTCTTCAGTAATTTTGCATAAATTTTCACAAGAGATATCAATCTGAAGTTCTCTTTCTTCATTGAGTCTCTGTGTAATTTAAATGTCAGGGTGACTTTGGTCTCATAAAATGAGTTTGGTAGTATTCCTTCTGTTTTTATTTTGTGGACTAGTTTAAGAAGTATTGACATCAGCTCTTATTAAAAAGTCTGGTGTTATCCTTCCAGTTTGAACCTGCACCCTGAGCAGACCTAGGGCTGCACCCACTCCTACAACAGCCAAATGGAGCCTGACTCCCCAGGTGCTCTGAAATGACCAGAATCACAGGTGAGACCAAATATCTTCTCCAACTCCCCGAGTACCTGGGTCACTCAGGATCCAGGGATATAGTCACCCACACCAAGCCAGAAGCACAGGTTCCTTACAGTTTGAACCTGTGTGCTCAGAACAGACCTGAAGTGCTGGCTCTGTACCCTCCCCTACAACACCCAGGAGAAGCTTGAGACTCGGGTTCTCTAATATGCCCAAGATCACAGGTACTCTGATACGGAAAGGATAACCAGAATACAGAATAGAAGGGGAAGTTTGACTCTCAGGAGATCAGACACATCTAGGATCATGGGAGCTCTGACACCCTCAAGATTCCAGTTGAGACCACAATATCTTTCCAACATCTAGAATAACTGGGACTCCCACAAAATGCAGGGAAACATGAATTCCCAACCAGCCAGAGGCACGGGTTCCTAACAGCTTTCACTATTTCCAGGGCAGACCCAGGGCTCTTGCTCCCCAACCATACCTGCTACACCCAGAGAAAGCTAGATTACCAAGAACTCTGACACACACAGGATCTCAGGATCACAGCATCCCAGAGTCAAAGGATAACAGAGACAGCTGGGCTCTGAGGAGTTCTGAAACAACTGGGATCATGGACAGACAGGCTCTAGTCAGAGACAGCAAGGGCAGTTAGCAATAGATATAACCAGAAGGCAAGAGGCAAGCAAAAGAACATATGCAGCAGAAACCAATGCTACTTACAACACCAGAAACCAGTTATCCCACTACACCAAGCCCTGGATTCTGTAACACACCTGAAAAGCAAGATTCTGACCTAAAATTCTATCTCATGAATATGATAGAGGAATTTAAGAAGGAAATAAATAACTCACTTAAAGAAATACAGTAGAAACACACGTAAACAAATAGACTCCCTTAAATGAGAAGCAAATAAATCTCTTAAAGAAATACAGGAAAACAGAATCAAACAGGTGAAGAAATTAAACAAAACTGTCCAGGATCTGATAAATGGAAATAATAAAGAAATAGAAATATTAAGGAAAACACAAGGGAGTCAAACATGGAAATCAAATACCTGGGAAAGAAATCAGGAGTCATAGATGCACCACCAAAAGAATACAAGAGAAAGAAGACATAACCTCAGTTATAGAAGATACCTCAGAAGACATTGACACAACAATGAAAGAAAATGCAAAATGCAAAAAGCTCCTAAATCAAAATATGCAAGAAATCAAGACACAATGAGAAAAAGCTAAGAATATAAGTATAGAAGAGACTGAAGATTCACAACTCAAAGGGCCAGCTAACATCTTCAACAAAATTATAGAACAAAACTTCCCTAACCTAAAATAAGAAATGCCCATAAGCTTACAAGAAACCTGTAGAACACCAAACACATGGGGCTGGAAAAGAAATTCTTCCTGTTATATAATTCAAAGACCAAATGCACAGAACAAAGAAAGAATATTGATAATATTAAGGGAAAAATGTCAAGTAACGTATAAAAGGAGACCCATCAGAATCTCACCAGACTTCTCAACAGAGACTGTTCTTAACAAAGCCAAAAGATCTTGGACTGATGTCATACAGACCCTAAGAAAATGAAAACGCCAACCCAGGCTATTATATCCAGCCACAATATGGTAATGCTCAATTACCATAGAGGGAGAAACCAAGAAACTCCCTCACAGAACCAAAAGTAAACAATATCTTTCCACCATTCCAACTATAGAGGATAAGAGAAGGAAAATTCCTTTACAAGGAAATTACAACTAAGAAAAAGCAAGAAATTAATCTTCTCACAACAAACCCAAAAGAAGAGAACCAAACATAATTCTATCTCTAACAACAAAAAATAAGATGAAGTAACAATCATTGGTCCTTAATATCTCTCAACATCAGTAGACTCAATTCCTCAATAAAAAGACATAGAATAGAAGGCTAGATACAGAAACAGGACCCAACATTTTGCTGCATACAGGAAACACATCTCAGTGACAAAGCGAGTCTTTACCTCAACGTAAAAGGCTGGAAAAATTTTTCCAAGCAAATGGTCCAAAGAAAAAAGCTATAGTAGCAACTCTAGGATGCAATAAAATACATGTTCAAACAAAAGTTATCAAAAAAAAAAAGATGAGGTAGACACTACATACCCATCAAAGGAAAAATTAACCAAGAGAAATTCTCAGTTCTGAACATTAATGCCCCAAATGCAAGACCATGTACATATGTGAAAGACACATTCATTACTGATGCTCAAAGCACACATTGTATCTCACACGATAATAGTAAGAGGCTTTAACAGCCTAGTCTCATCAATGGAAAGATCATGGAAACAGAAACTAAATAAAGACACAGTGAAACTACGAAGTTGTGAACCAAATGGACTTAACAATTACAGAACATGTTATCCTAAGAATAAATAAATAAATAAATAAATAAATAAATAAATAAATAAATAAAAGTTCTTCACAGCACCTCATGGTACCTTCTCCAAAATTGACCATATAATAGGTCACAAAATAAGCCTTACCAGATACAAGAAGTTTGAAATAATCCCATGCATCCTATTAGACTACCACCAACTAAGGCTGGTCTACTACAACAGCAACAGTAACAAAAACAACAACAACAATAACAACAACAACAACAACAATAACAGCAACAAAAAACCAGGAAGGCCACATACACATAGAAGCTGACCAGCTATCTACTTAGTGATAATTTGGTCAGGGAAGAAGAGAAGAAAGAAAGACATTTTAGAATTTAATGAAAATGAAGGCACAACATAGCCAAAATTATGGGACACAGTGAAAGCAGTGCTAAGAGGAAAATCCCATATTTCTGAGTGTTCCATAAACAGATTTCAGAGGGCATGAGCTAGCCGTTTAACAGCACATCTGAAAGCTGTAGAACTAAAAGAAGCAAATACGCAAAAGAGGAGTAAAAGTCAAGAAATAATCAAACTCAGGACTGAAATTAACCAAGTAGAAACAAAGAAAACTATACAAAAAAAATCCAAAGAAAACCAGGAACTGGTTTTTTGAGAAAATCAACAAGATAGTAAACCCTTAGCCAGACTAACCAGAGGGCAAAGACACAGTATTCAAATTAACAAAATCAGAAATGAAAATGCAGACATAACAACAGAAACTGAAGAAATATAAAAAATTATCAGATTCTATTCCAAAAGTCTATACTCAGCAATACTGTAAAATATAGGTTAAATGGATGGTTTTCTAGACAGATATCAAGTCACAAAGTTACATCAGGATCAGATAAACCACCTAAACATGCCCATAACACTTAAGTAAGTAGAAGCCGTCATTAAAAGTCTCCCAACCATAAAATCTCAAGGACCAGATGGTTTTAGTGCAGAATTATATCAGGTCTTCATAGAAGACCCAATACCAATATTTCTCAAATTATTTCAACAAATATTAACAGAATGAACACTACCTAATACCTTCTAAGAAGCCAGTTACATGAATACCTAAAAGACCCTTAAGAAAGAGAACTCATGAAAACTGATGCAAAAATACGCACATATTAGAATGATCATTCACCAAGATCAAGTAGGCTTCATCCTAGCAATACATGGATGGTTCAATATTCAGAAATCCATCAACGTAATCCACAATATAAACTCAAAGGGAAAAAGAAACTCATGAACATGTCATTAGATGCTAAAAAATATTTGACAAAATAAAACATCCACTCATGATAAAAGTATTGGAGAGACTAGGAAATCAGTGTCTACATCTAAATGTTAAAGCAAGCCAATAGCCTACATCAAACTAAACGGAGAGAAATTTGAAACAACCCCACCAAAATCAGGAACGAGACAAGGCTGCATACTTCCCCCCTTTCTATTCAATATAGTACTGGAAGTTCTAGTCAACAAATTAGGCACAAAAGGAGATCAAAGATAACACATATGAAATGAAGAAGTTATATTATCCCTATTTGCAGATGGCATGTTAGTATACATAAGCGACCCAAAACACCCACAAGAGAATTTTGACAGCTGATAAGCAAAGTAGTTGGATACAAAAGTAACTTAAACAAATAATTAGCTTTCCTCAACTCAAAAGATAAACAGGCTGGTAAAGAAATTAGGGAAAAGACAACCATCACAATAGTCACAAATAGTATGAAATGCCTTGGTGTGATGCTAACCAGGCAAGTGAAAGATCTGTATGATAAGAACTTCAAGTCTCTGAAGAGAAAAAAATGAAGAAGATCTCAGAACAAGGAAAAATCTCCCAAGCTAATGAATTGACAGGATTAATATAGTAAAAATGGCAATTTTGCCAAAATCAGTCTACAGATTTAATGTAATCCCCAATTCTTCATAGAGTTAGAAGGAGCAATTTGCAAATTCATTTGGAATAACAAAGAATCCAGGATAGTAAAAACTATCCTCAACAATAAAAGAATTTCTAGGGAAACCAATATCCCTGACCTCAAGCAGTATTACAGAACAATAGTGATAAAAAAAACTGTATGGTATTGGTACAGAGATAGGCAGGTAGATCAATGAAATAGTATTGAAGACCCAAAAATAAACACACACACCTATGGTCATTTGATCTTTGACAAGGGAGCTAAAACCATCCAGTGGATAAAAGAACATTTTCAGCAAATGATGCTGTTTCAACTGGAGGTTAACATGTAGAAGAATGCAAATTGATCGATTCTTATCACCCTGTACAAAGCTTAAGTCCAAGTGGATCAAGGACCTTCACATCAAACCAGATACACTCAAACTAAAGAAGAACAAGTGGGGAAAAACCTTGAACACATAGGCACTGGTGAAAATTTCCTGAAAAATACACCAATGACTTTTGCTCTAAGATCAAGAATTGTCAAGTGGGATTTCAAAAAACTGCAAAGCTTCTGTAAGGCACAGGACAGTGTCATTAGGACCATACTAAAACCAACAGATTGGGAAAAATATCTTTACCATACCTACATCATATATAGGGGTAAATCTAATATGTATAAATAATTCAAGAAGTTAGACTCCATAGAATCAAATAACCCTATTAAAAATGCGGTACAAAACTAACCAGAGAATTCTCAACTGAGGAATCACAAATGGCTGAAGAGCACCTAAAGAAATGTTAAACATCCTTAGTCATCAGGGAAATGCAAATCAAAACAACCCTGAGATTCCACCTCACAACAGTCAGAATGGCTAAGATAAAAAATTCAGGTGACAGCAGATGCTGGGGAGGATGTGGAGAAAGAGGAACACTCCTCCACTGCTAGTGAGATTGAAATCTGATATAACTCCTCTAGAAATCAATCTGATGGTTCACCGAAAATTGGAAATATTTCTGTCTGTGGATCAAGCTCTACCACTATATACCAGCATATACCCAAAAGATGCTCCAACATATAACAAGGACACTTGCTCCACTATGATCATAGCAGTCTTATTTATAATAGCCAGAAGCTGGAAGGAGCCCAGATGTGCTTCAACAGAGAAATGGATATAAAACATGTGGCACATTTACACAATGGAGTACTACTCTACTATTAAAGACAACGATTTAATGAAATTTGCAGGCGAATGGATGGAAGTTGAAAATTGCATGTAGGTTAGGTAACACACTCAAAAAGAACACAGTTGGTATGTACTCCCTTATAAGTGGATATTGGCCAAAAAGAAGCTTGGTCCACAATACAACTCACAGACCATATGAAACTCAAAAATAAAAAAGATCACACAAAGGAGTGGATGCTACATTACTGCTCAGTAGGGAGTAGAAAATAATCTCTTTGAAGTAGGGGGAGAGATTGATCTGGGATGGAGAAGGAGGGGGAAGAAAAAGGGGGTCCATTTCAGATATGAGAGGAGATTGGACAAAAGTAGAGAGGGTCAGCAATTTAAAGTAGGTTTGTAGCAGCAGTGGAGGGGGAACTGGGGTAGCCACTAGAAAGTTTCAGATGCCAAGAATCCAAAAGTTTCCCAGGGCCCAACATGGAAAACTTTAGCTAAAATACCCAACAAAGTGAAGGTAGAACCTGGAGAGACCATATCCAGTGGATTGGCACTGCACCTAGTTTAGCTATGGGGTCACACACCCACTTCAAAAATATTCATCCAGAATTTCTCTAGTCAAAAGAAAATGCAAAGACGAAGAGTGGAGCAGAAACTGAAGGAAAGGACATCCAGAGACTTCCCCATATGGATCCCCATAGGGATCCATCCCATATGCTAAAACCAAACCCAGATATTATTGCTTACACAAAGAAGTGCTTACTGACAGGAGAGTGGTATTGATGCAGATATACACAGCCAGACATTGAACACAGTGCTGGTATCCCAGTTGGGACTTAGGCCAAGGACTGTAGGAGATGAAGGAGTTTGCAACCTCGTAGGAAGAAGAACAATATTAACCAAACAGATGCCCCCTCCCCAAAGCTCCCAGGGACTAAACCACCAACAAAGAGATACCCATGGCTCTAGCTGGAAAAATAGCAGAGGATGTCCTTATCTGACATCACTGCAATGGGAGCCCTTGGTCCTGTGGAACTTGATGACCCAGGATAGGTGAATGCTATGCTGCTGAGGCAGGACTGGGTGTGCAGTTGGGGGAATATTCTCATAGAGGCAGTGGGAGGGATGTGGGGATAGAGGGCTTGTGGAAGGGACACTGAGAGGAAGGGATAACATTTGAATTGTAAATAAATAAAATAACTAATAAAAAAGAATGTTTAGTGGTGTACAAAGCAGCTAATATATCTATGAGTCTAATAAATTTCTAAATATACCTTTAAATTTTCTATCTTTTTTTAAAAGGAAAAAAATACCTTGAAGAAATCATGTTATCACGTGGAATTTGAAATTCTAGATCCAGTAATCTATTTAATAATAGCAAACAAATCTATTGCCAAACATGGTGGCAGTCGCTGGAAACAACCATAAGTATTATAATATGTGAGTGCTTTGAAATTCAAAGTTAATTAAATATCTCAGGGTTGAGACAAAGTAAAAGTCTACCTATAAAAAGAAAGAAAGAGAGAAAATCTTGTATTATTTTCTGATAAAACCATCTGGACCTGGACTTTTCTTCCACTTCTATTTCTCCAAGTGTTATGGGCCTGTTTAAATAGTTTACCAGATCTTGATTTAACTTTGGTAAGTGATACCTCTCTAGAAAGTTGTCCATTTTGTCATGATTTTCCAATTTTATGGACTAAGACCTAATGAATCTTTGAATTTCCTTAGGGTTAGTTGTTATGTTTCTATTTTCATCACTGATTTTGTCTCTTTTGTTACTGTTTCTCTGTCTCTTTTTGATTTTCTCAAAGAACCAGCTCTTGGTTTCATTGATTCCTTGTATTGTTTTCTTTATTTTTAACACATTAATTTCAGCTCTGAATTTGATTGTTCACTATTCCTCTTTGATGTGCTTGATCATTTTTCTCTAGAGCTTTTAGGTGTACTTTTACATTGCTGGCATGAGAAATTTCTAATTTCTTCATGGAGGCACATGGTACTATTAACTTTCTTCTTTGCACTGCTTTCATTGTGCCCCATAAATTTGGGTAGGTTGTGCTCTGTATTTGTATTGAATTATAAAAAAATTTAATTTCTTTCTTTGTTTCTTCCCTGATCCATACATAGATCATTGAACAGGGAATTCAAGTCCTATGACTGTATAGGCTTTATTGTGTATCTGCTATTGTTGACATCTAGCTTTAATCTATTGTCTGACACGATGGAAGGTATTATTTTAACTTACTTGTATTTGTTGAGTCTTGATTTTGTGCCCAACCACATGGTCAGTTTTGGAGAAGTAATCCTGAGGTCTTGAGAAGAAAAGTTATTCTTTTGTCTTTGGGTGAAATATTCTATAGATGTCCATTAGGTCCACTTGTTTCACAATTTCTGGTACTTTCATTATTTCTTTCTTTAGTTTTCTTCTGGCCGACTTGTCAATTGGTGAAAGTGGGTTATTAAAGTCTACCACTATTAAAGTATATAGTTCAATGCCTGACTTAAGCTTCAGCAATGTATCTTTTTTGAATGTGTGTGCCCTTGTGGTTTGGGCAAAGATGTTCAGAATTGTGACATCATTTTCATAGTTTTATCTTTGATGAATATGAACTGTCTCTTTTGATTAATTATGGTTGAATAACTATTTTATTAGATATAGGAATGCCTACTCCATCTTTATTCTTCTGTCAATTTGCTTGAAAAAAATTTTCCATTCATTTTCTCTGATGTAATGTATATCTTTATGGCTAAAATATGTTTCTTTTATGCAGAATGATGGATATTATTTTCCTATCCATTATATTAGTCTCTGTCTTTATATTGGGGAATTGATTCCATTGATATTGAATGATATATAACCAGTGATTGTTATTCCCTGTTGTTTCGATGCTTTTGGTGTTCTCTGTATGTGTGGCTTTTTTTCTGATATACAACAACTTATTTCCTGTGTTTTCTTTGATATAGTTATTGGAAGTTGGAGTTTTCCTTACAACATTTCTTAAGGGCTAGATTTGTGGATTGTTTAAATTTGGATTTTTCTTAAAATATCTTGTTATGTCCACCTTTGCTGATTGAGAGAACTGCTGGGTATAGTGTTCAAGTTTGCATCGATGGGTTTTTAGTGGTTGGAAGATACCTCTCCAGGGTAATCTAGCTTTTACAGTCTCGGTGAAGAACTCAGGTGTACAAAGCAAACACTGAATATCCAAACACACCAGAAAAGCAAGATCTAGATTTAAAATTATGTTTGATCATGATGATGGAGTACTTTAAGAAAGAGATAAAAAACTCCTTTAGAGAAATGCAGGAAAACACAAGTAATCGAGTACAAGCCCGTAGAGAGGAAACACAAAAATCCCTGAAACAATTAGAGGAAAACACAATCAAATAGGTGAAGGAATTGAAAATGGAAATAGAAACAATAAAGAAAGCACAAAGGGAGATGACCCTGGATATAGAAAACCAAAGGAAGAGACAAGGAGCCATAGATACAAGCATCAGCAACAGAATACAAGAGATAGAAGAGAGAATCTGAGGAGCAGAAGATTCCATAGGAATCATCGACACAACTGTCAAACATATTGTAAAATGAAAAATCTACTGGCCCAAAATATATAGGAAATCCAGGACACAAAGAGAAGATCAAAACTAAGAATAATAGGTAAAGAAGAGAGTGAAGACTCCCAACTCAAAGAACCAGTAAATATCTTCAACAAAATCATAGAAGAAAACTTCCCTAACCTAAAGAAAGAGAAGCCCATAAAAATACAAGAAGCCTACAAAACTCCAAATAGATTGGACTAGGAAAGAAACTCCTCCCATCACATAATAGTCAAAACACCAAATGCAAGAAATGAAGAAAGAATATTAAAAGCAGTAAGTGAAAAATGTCAAGTAAAATATAAAGGCAGACCTATCAGAATTGCACGAGACTTCTCACCAGAGACTATGAAAACCAGAAGATCCTGGACTGATGTCATACAGACCCTAATGGAACACAGATGCCATCCCAGGTTACTGTATCCAGCAAAACTCTCAATTAACATAGTTGGAGAAACCAAGGTATTTCATGACAAAACCAAATTTATACAATATCTTTCTACAAATCCAGTCCTACAAAGGATAATAAATGGTAAAGCCGAACACAAGGAGGCAAGCTACACCCTAGTAAAAGCAAGAAACTAAATGTGTTGCAACAAAACAAAGAGAAGACAAGCACACAAACATAATTGTTTTGGTTTGCCCTGAAGTTATCTGTATTTTGATGCTAATTCCACTGCCCCAAGAACAGCTACCTAGTCACATACTCAGAAGTCAGATGACTTCACCAGAACCACCTCCCCATTGAATTTGTAAAGTACAGATGAAGTGCAGGTACAGGATAGAAGGAAGCCTGTCATTGGAGGAGGAGGAAGGATGGGTGGGAGAGAAGTTTGAAGCAGGAGGAGGAGACTAGGAGAGAGAGGAAGAGACAGGACAGAGGAGAGAGAGAGGGGAGAATCCATGGAAGATGATGTTAAGATTCTGCTCTGTGTATTTACAGGTTGTTATCAATGTTCTTAAGGGATGGATGGTACCAGGGTTTGTGTGTTTAAGTGGGCAATTATATCTTATCAATTGGGTCAAAGATTATTGTGTTGAGTGCTCTTTTATGTGAGGGTTTGAGTATAGGGAAGTATGTGGCCGCAAGGAATGGGGATGTGTTTCTGGCCAAGATATCTAGCAGATGTCTTGGGGCACTGAGGTGCCAGACCTAGCAAGGTAAAATACAACTTACTTTTTTATTTTTATATTTTTACAACAACACATGATCTCACCTCCAAATACAAAGATAACAGGAAGCAACAGTTGCTATTCCTTAATATCTCTCAACATAAATGCACTCAATTTGCCAATAAAAATCACAGACTATCAAACTGGATATGCAATGAGGACCCAGCATTTTGCTGCATAAAGGAAACATAGCTCAGAGACAAAGACAGACACTATCTCAGAGAAAAAGTCCAGAAAACAACTTGCAAAGCAAACAGTCTAAAGAACCAAGCTGGAGTAGCCACTCTCATATTGAGTAAAATCGATTTTCAACCAAAAGTCATTAAAAAAATAAGGAATGACATTTCATATTCATCAAAGGACAAACCCACCAAGATGAATTCTCTTCCTAAATATCTATGCTCCAAATACAAGGGCAACTACATACATAAAAGAAACCTTACTAAAGCTCAAAGCACACATTGCACATCACACAATAATAGTAGATTTCAGAACCACACTCTCATCAATGGAGAGATCATGGAAACAGAAATAAAACAGAGACATAGACAGACTAACAGAAATTATGAAACAAATGGACTTAACAGATATTTATAGAACACTCTATCCTAAAACAAAAGGATGAACCTTCTTCTCATCAACTCATAGTACTTTCTCCAAAATTGACCATATAATCGGTCACAAATCAGGCCTCAACAGATACAGAAAGATAGAAATTATCCCATGGGTCCTATCAGACCACCACTAGCTAAAGCTGGTCTTCAGTAAAAATAAGGATAGAACACACATCTATACATGGAAGTTGAACAATGCTCTATTCAATGATAATCTAGTCGAGGAAGAAATAAAGGAAGAAATTAAAGACTTCTTAGAATTTAATGAAAATGAAGGTACAACACACTTATGGGACACAATGAAAACTGTGCTAAGAGGAAAACTCATAGCTCTGAGTACCTGCAAAAAGAAACAGGAGAGATCATATATCAGTAGCTTGACAGCACACCTAAAAGCTCTAGAACAAAAAGAAGCAAATACACGAAGGAGGAGTAGAAGGCATGAAATAATCAAACTCAGTGCTGAAATCAACCAAGTAGAAACAAAAAGGACTATACAAAGAATCAACAGAACCAAAAGCTGGTTCTTTGAGAAAATCAACAAGATATATACACCCTTATCCAGACTAAGGAGAGGACACAGAGAGTGTGTCCAAATTAACAAAATCAGAAATGAAAAGGGAGACATGACAACAGAATCAGAGGAAATTAAAAAGTACCATCAGATCATACTATAAAAGCCTATATTCAACAAAACTTGAAAATCTGCAGGAAATGGACAATTTCCTAGACAGACACCAAATAACAAAGTTAAATCAGGAACAGATAAATCATTTAAACAACCCTATAACTCCTAAAGAAATAGAAACAGTCATTAAAGTCTCACATCGAAAGAGAGCCCAGATCCAGATGAGCTCAGTGCAGAACTCTATCAGACCTTCATAGAATACCTCATACCAATACTATCCAAACTATTCCACAAAATTGAAACAGACAGAGTGCTACGGAATTCCTCCTACGAAGCCACAATTACTCTTTTACCTAAACCACACAAAGACCCAACAAAGAAAGAAAACCTCAGACCAATTTCCCTTATGAATATCGACGCATAAAATACTCATAATATTGTTGAAAATTGAATCCAAGAACAAACACATCAAAACAACTTTCCAACATGGTCAGGTAGGCTTCATCCCACCTATGCAGGGATGGTTTTATATACAAAAATCCATCAAGTAATCCAGTATACGAACAAGCTGAAAGATAAAAATCACATGATCATTTCATTAAATGCTGAGAAAGCATTTGACATTCCTTGATGATAAAAGTTCTGGAAAGAACAAGAATTCAAGGCCCATACTGAAACATAGAAAAAGCCATATACAGCAATCCAGCAACTAACATTAAACTAAATGGAGAGAAACTTGAAGCAATCCCACTAAAATCAGGGACAAGACAAGGCTGCCCACTTACTCCCTACTTATTCAATATAGTTCTTGAAATCCTAGCCAGAGCAATCAGACAATAAAAGAAGATCAAAGGGATACTGATTGGAAAGGAAGAAGTCAAAACATCACTATTTGCAGATGATATGATAGTATATTTAAGTGATCCCAAAAGTTCTATCAGAGAACTACTAAACCGGATAAACACCTTCAGCAAAGTGGCTCGGTATAAAATTAACTCAAATAAATCAGTAGCCATCTTCTACACAAAAGAGAAACAAGCTGAGAAAGAAATTAGGGAAATGACACCCTTCATAATAGTCCCAAATAATATAAAATACCTCGGTGTGACTTTAACCAAGCAAGAGAAAGATCTGTATGATAAGAACTTCAAGTCTCTGAAAAAAGAAATTGAAGAAGATCTCAGAAGACGGAAAGATCTCCCATGCTCATGGATTGGCAGGATTAATATAGTAAAAATGGGCATTTTACTAAAAGCAATCTACAGATTCACTGCAATCCCCATCAAAATTCCAATCCAATTCTTCATAGATTAAGACAGAAAATTTGCAAATTCATTTGGAATAGCAAAAGACCAAGGATAGCTTAAACTATCCTCATCAATATAAGCACTTCTGGGGGAATCACTATTCCGGAACTCAAGCAGTATTACAGAGCAATAATGATAAAAACTGTATGGTATTAGTACAGAGACAGACAGATAGACCAGTGGAATAGTAATGAAGACCAAGAAATGAACCCACACACCTCAGGTCACTTGATTTTTGACAAAGGAGCCAAAACCATCCAATGGAAAAAAGATAGCATTTTCAGTAAATGGTGCTGATTCAACTGGAGGTCAGCATATAGAAAAATGCAGATCGATCCATTCGAATCATTCTTATCACCATGTACAAAGCTTAAGTCCAAGTGGATCAAGAACTTCTACACCAACCCAGATACTCTCAATCTAAAAGAAGAAAAAGTGGGGAAGAATCTCAATCACATGGGCACTGGAGAAAATTTCCTAAAAAAAACAAAAAAAAAAAAAAACCACCAATAGCTTATGCTCTAAGATTAAGAATCAACACATGGGATCTCATAAAACTACAAAGCTTCTTTAAGGCAAAGGACACTGTTGTTAGGACAAAACAGCAAACAAAAGATTTGGCAAAGATGTTTACAAATCCTACAATTGATAGTAGGCTTATATCCAAAATGTACAAAGAACTCATGAAGGCAGACTGCAGGGAGACAAATAACCCTATTAAAAATGGAGTTCAGAGCTAAAGAAAGAGTTCACAGCTGAGGAATGTCGAATGGCTCAGAAGCGCCTAAAGAAATGTTCAGCATCTTTAGTGATAGGGAAATGCAAATCAAAACAACCCTGAGATTCCACCTCACATCAGTCAGAATGGTTAAGATCAAAAGTTCCTGCGAGAACAGATGCTGGCAAGGATATTTAGAAAGAAGAACACTCCTCCATTTTTAGTGGGATTGCAAACTTGTACAACCATTCTGGAAATTAGTCTAGAGGTTACTCAGAAAATTGGACATTGTACTTCCTGAGGACCCAGCTATACTGGTTTTGGGTATATTCCCAAAAGATATTCCAACATATAACAAAGACACATTCTCCACTATGTTCATAGCAGCCTTATTTATAATAGCCAGAAGCTGGAAAGAACCCATATGCCTTTCAACAGAGGAATGGATACAAAATATGTGGTACATCTACACAATGGAATACTACTCAACTATTAAAAACAATGACTTTATGAATTTCATAGGCAAATAGATGGAACTGGAAAATATCGTCCTGAGTGAGGTAACCCAATCACAGAAAAATATACATGGTATGCACTCATTGATAAGTGGATACTAGCCCAAATGCTCCAATTACCCCAGATGTATAGAACACATGAAATTCAAGAATGATGACCAAAATGCAGATGCTTCACTCCTTTAAAAGTGGAACAAGAATGCCCTTAGGAGGGGATAGGGAGGGAAAGTTTAGAACAGAGGCTGAAGGAACTCCCATTCAGAGCCTGCCCCACGTGTGGCCCATACATATACTGCCACCAAACTAGATAACATGGATGAATCAAAGAAGTGCAGGCTGACAGGAACAAGATGTAGATCTCTCTTGAGAGACACAGCCAGAATATGGCAAATACACAGGCGAATGCTAGCAGCAAACCACTGAACTGAGAATGGGACACCCATTGAAGGAATCAGAGAAAGGACTGAAAGAGCTGAAGGGGCTCGAGACCCCACATGAACAACAATGCCAACCAACCAGAGCATCCAGTGACTAAGCCACTACTCAAAGACTATACATGGACTGACCCTGGACTCTGACCTCATAGGTAGCAATGAATAGCCTAGTAAGATCACCAGTGGAAGGGGAAGCCCTTGGTCCTGCCAAGACTGAACCCTCAGTGAACATTATTGTCGGGGGGAGGGCGGTAATGGGGGGAGGATAGGGAGAGGAACACCCATATAAAAGGTAAGGGGGTGGGGTTAGGGGTATGTTGGCCTGGAAACCAGGAAAGGGTATAACATTTGAAATGTAAATAAGAAATACCCAATTTAATAAAGGTGGAAAAAGAAAAGAAAAAAATCAGGTATACTTCTGATAGGTCTGCCTTTCCATATTACCTGGCATTTTTCCCTTGCTGCTTTTAATATTCTTTCTTAGTTCTGTAGATTTTGTGTTTTGATTATTGAGTATTTTTTATTTTGACTGAGTATTTTCTTTTCTGGCCAAGCTTATTTGTCTATAAGCTTCTTATATGTGTATAGGCGACTGTTTCTTTAGATTAAGAAAGTTTTCTTCTATTTGGTTGATGATATTTTCTGGACCTTGGCGTTAGGACTCTTCACCTTCTTATAATTCCTAGTAGTTCTTTCCACGGTATTCCAGATTTCATGGGTGTTTTGTGTCAAGAATTGCCTGTTTGTTTTTTCTTAAATTTAACATTTTCTTTGACTGATTTACCAATGTCTTCCACTGTATTTTCTAGGCCTGAGTTCCTCTCTTCCATTTCCTATATTTTATTGCATCTGTTGTTCCTGATCTCTTCCCTAGGTTTTCCATTTCCAGGATTCTTTATGGGTTTTATTTTCACTTTCAGATCTTCACAATTTTATATATTTCTGTTTAAGTGTATTTTCTTGTATAATTTTAAGGGATTTGTTTTATCTTTAAAGACCTATACTTGTTTCATTTTATTTTCTTGTATTTGTTTGAGGAATTTATTGTTTTCTTTTTGAAAAGCCTTTATCATCATATCAATACTGTACTTAAAGTCATTTTCTTGTGCTTTTAGTTGTGTTAGAATATCCAATGCTTGCTGTAGCAGGGTAGCTGTGCTGAGAAGGAGTCATATTGCCCTGGCTTTTGGTGATTGTTTTCTTTTGAGGGTCCTTAGACATCTGATAGTCCCTTTCTGGTCTTGTAGTAAGCATCTGGAGGGCATTGTGGCAAGCCTCTGTTGGATTTCCTTGGATGTACGGTTCCAGATCATCAGGTCTGAATGGTACAGGATCTGGAGGTCTGTATCAGGTTCAGGAGCCTCGGGTCTGAGGAAGGTAGACAGAGAGGTCGCTCGAAAACAATGGTGCCCCTGAGATAGTGGATTGCTCAGGGTGGCTTTGTGTGCCTCAGAGGGCTCAGGGAGCCAGGAAGATGAGTGAGGGAGGGAAGGCCATACTGTATGTTCAGGCTCAGCAGGTCTGATGAAATTCAGTGGGGAGGAGGGATTCAAATGGAGTTCAGGAAGGCATAGTAGGCTGCTTAGGGCTGCTTGTTGTGCTCCAAAGGTCTCAGCAAGTAGCAAAGATGGATGGGAGACGGGAAGCTAACATGTTTGGTTCTGGATCTTCAGGTCTGATGAAAGCGGGAAGAAAGCTGGCAGGAGAATGGAGATCCAGCGAGAATAGCTGACTGCTCAGAGCATTTTGGGATGCCCCGGAGGATTCGGAGATCAGGGAAGATGTGTGGGACAAGGGAAGCTAACCTGTATGATCCAGGTTCCACAGGTCTAACAAAGGTAGGCGGAGAGGTGAATGGGAGAATGGAGGTCCCCCTAGGATAGTAAGCTGCTCAGGGAGCTAGCAGTTGAAAATTTAATATGTGTTAATAAAGTCTGATCTCATATTAGTCAATTACCTCTGTGAAGGGTGTACTTTAAAAGAAGGTCATATTTTAAATGTCCATGTGAATTTGGATTTGGAGGATTTTGTTTGGCCCAATTTACTAAAATGAATTCTATTTTTAATCTTCAATTAAGTGATCTCTGACATCTAATTTTTTTAAAAAAATTATTTGCCTTCTCTGGAAATAACAATTGAATGTTAAGCAATATGGCTTAAGGAGTCCAAGAGATTTGTGAGTCCATAATGGCATCTCTCTCTGTATAAAACTTAATGGCCAACAAGTACATACATAGTTTATCAATTATCATTTTCATTGTTGCATTGTGCATTGTTCATTTGCATTGTCATATGCATAACAATGATACTTTCTTGTACCCCTGTGTCTAACTCCACCATAACAGATATGCTGTTTCATTTCTACAAAGGGTTTAGAATTAGAAGATACAAAGTGACAGCACACCATGTTTCTGACCACAGCTTTCTGCACACTATAATTAGTGTAACAGCATTATATCCTCAATGTTGTAGCATGATAAGAATAATTCCCTAATTTAGTATATGTATTTAATCATGAGCCATTTTTGATTGTCCAGTATTTCCTGGCTAATGACTCTTGGCCACCTATTAGTGTTTCTGGGTTCTCTGAGATCAGCATTAATGGCTCATTTGAAGCTCATTCATGATTATTTTAGTAACTACAATCTGAGGGAAATTGCACTGTTTGAGCAGAGGACCCTCACAGGATGAAGCTCTTCAGTGCGCTATGCAGGAACTGACTTCACAGGCACCTTACCCTGGCTGGTTTGACCTTTCTCCTCCCATCGCTCTTCTGTGGTTTCCAGTTATTACCTGCCATATACACTACTTGTGTTGGATTCTTCTTCCAGCGTAAACTAGGATAAATAGTAGATGCTGTATCCTTACTATGAGAAAAAGATAGAACCCATGAATTGATTAAAAAAGACATAGGCCTGATTCAGTGGAAAGTATTGTACCTAAAGGCAGTTCTTTATATGCATCTCTAACTGCAATCTTCTATTTTTCTTCTAAGTTAGATTATAGTGTTATTTTTGTTTTTAGTGTTGATGTTCACTGTGGGCTTGCTATAAACTCTTTTTATTATGTCAAGGTATGTGGATGTTCTGCTCTGACCTACATAGCAGAAGTTGCTGCATCAGCTATTTTTGCTATTACAGCACTTGGTGGAATTTCTCTGCCCTAATTGAGAGTTCTGATTTTGGCCTGATAAGAGAGACCTATGCTGAGAAATGGAAACCTATGCCATTGGCTGCCAGCATGAGGTGGTTTATGGCAACCGTTTAAAGGTTGGGCTTATGGCTTTTACCTTTATAAGCCTATTATTACTTTACAATAAAGTTGAGCCTTGACCAGAACTTGTCTTGGCTACATGCTTTTCTTGTCCTTGTCCTTTAATTCCCAGACTCCTATTTGAGGTACCTAAGTTGACTGGTGGTTGTGGGTCAACTAAAAAGTTTGTCTTTGTATCCCTACTCTTTACTAGACTGTATCATAAAGGCATGTTGAATTTTGTCAGACCATGTATGCATCTAATGAGCTATTCATGTGGTGGATATAGGGTAGATTATATTATTCAATTTACATATGTTGAGCCATCCCTGAGTCTCTGGGAGGAAGCTTATTTGATCATGGTAGGAGATTTGTTTGATGTGTTCTTGGATTCACTTTGGGAATATTTTATTAAATATTTCTGCATAAGTGTTCATGAGAAATTAATCTATAATTCTCATCATTCATCTTTATGTACTTTGAGCACCAGCATAAATCTGACCTCACAAAACAAATTTGACAATGTGCCTTCTGATTCTATTTTGTGAAATAATTCGAAGAGTATTGTCCTTATACATTATTTAAAAAGCTGGCACATTTCCTTGTTAAAATCAACAGGCCTAGGCTGGCTTTGTTCAATATATATGTGTATATATATATATATATATATATATATATATATATTTTACTTTTTTACTGGTTATTTTATTTATTTACATTTCAAATGTAGTCCCATTTCCCAGTTTCCCCTCTGCAAACTACATATCCTACTCCCCCTCACCCCTACTTCTATGAAGGGACTCCCCCACCTACCCACACATTCCTGCCTCACCACTCTAGCATGCCCTTACCCTGGGTTGTTGAGCCATCACAGGACCAAGTGCCTCTTTTCGTACTGATGCCAGATAAGGCCATTGTCTGCTACCTCAGCTGGAGCCACAAGTCCCTCCATGTGTATTCTTTGGTTGGTAGTTTAGTCCCTGGAAGCTCTGAGAGGTCTGTTAGGTTGATAATGTACTTCTTTCTGTGGGGTTGCAAATCCCTTCAGTTTCTTCAGTCCTTCCCCTAACTCTTCTATTGGGGTTCCAGTGCTCAGCCCAGTGGTTGGATGCAAGCAAGCATCTGCATCTGTATTGTTCAGCCTCTGGCAGAGTCTCTCAGGGGACAGGTATACTAGGCTATTGTCAGCAAATACTTCCTAACATCAGCATGAGTGCCTGGGTTTGGTGACTGCATATGGGATGGATCCATAGGTGGAGAAGTCTCTGGATAGTTTTTTCTTCATTCTCTGATTAACTAACTTGGACTTGAGCTTTGTATAAGGAGATAAAGATGGATCAATTTGAATTCTTCTACATGCAAACTGCCACTTGAGTCACTGCCATTTGTTGAATATGCGGTCTTTTTTCCACTGGATGGTTTTGGCTTCTTAGTGAAAGATCAGATGATAATAGGTTTGTAGGATACTTTCTGGGTTTAAAATTCCCTTCTTTTACCTACCTGCATGTTTCTGTATCAATATCATGCAGTTTTCATCACTATTACTCTGTGGTGGAGCTAGAGCTCAGGAATGGAGATATGCCCCAGGCCTTCTCTTATTGATGAGAATAGGTTTTACTATCCTATTATGGGATTTTTTGTTGTTCCAAACGAATTTGAGAATTCCTCTTTCTCTGTGAAGAAGTGAATAGGAATTTTGATGTGGATTGCTTTGAATTTGTAGATTGTTTTTGGTAAGATGGCCAATTTTATTGTATTAATTTAATCCTGCCAATCCACGAGCATGGGAGATCTTTCCATTATCTGAGATCTTATTCCATTTCTTTGTTCAGAAAATTGAAGTTCTTGTCATACAGATCAATCACTTGCTTTGTTAGAGTTATACCAAAATATTTTATGCTATTTGTGACTAGTGTGAAGGTGTTGTTTCCCTAATTTCTTTCTCAGCCTGTTTATTCGTTGAGTAAAGGAAGGCAACTGATTTGTTTAAGTTAATTTTGTTTCCAGTCATTTTGTGGAAGTGTTTTATCAGCTCTAGGAGTTCTCTAGTGGGAGTTTTGGAGTCACTTAAATATTTTGGCATATCATCTACAATTGGTGATATTTTGACTTCTTCCTTTCCAATTTTTATCCCTTTGATCTCCATTGAGGTCAATAGATATTAAGGTCCAGTGATTGTTGCTTTCTATTATTTTTGGTGTTAGAGGTGGAATTATGTTTGTGTGGCAATCTTTTTTTTGGGGGGGTGTTGAAAGAAGATTACTTTTTTGCTTTTTCTAGGGTCTAGTCTCCCTCCTTGTATTGAGTTTTTGCTCTATTAACTTTTGTAGGGCTGGACTTGTGGAATGATATTGTATAAATTTTAGTTGTGTCATGGAATATCTTGGTTTCTCCCTCTGAGTTAATTGAGAGCTTTGTTGGGTATTGCAACCTGGGCTCACATTTTTGTTTCTTTAGGATCTGTATGACATCTGTGCAAGATCCACTGGCTTTGAGAGTCTGTGTTGAGTAGTCTGTTGTTATTCTGATGGGTCTGCCTTTATATTTTACTTGACCTGGTCCCCATACTGCTTTTAATATTCTATCTTTTTTGAGCATTTTGTGTTTTGATTATTATGTGGCAGGAGGAATTCCTTTTCTGGTCCAATCTGTTTCAGGTTCTGTAGACTTCTTGTATGTTTATGTCAGGGAAGTTTTCTTCTGTAATTTTGTTGAAAATTTTAATGGCCTTTGAGTAGGAAATCTTTACTCTCTTCTATGCCTATTATACTGAGGTTTGATATTTTCATTGTTTCCTGGATTTCCAGGATGTTTTGGGTAGAATTTTGTTTTTTGTATTTTGCAAAAATGCACTTTGCATTTTGTGTTGGGCATTTTGCAAAAATGTACTTTGACTGTTTTGTCAATGTTTTCTATGGTTTCTTCTACACCTGAGATTCTTTCTTGTATCTTTTGTATTCTGTTGGTGATCCTTGCATCTATGACTTTTGATCTCTTTTTTAACTTTTCTATTTCCAGGGTTCTCTCCTTTTGTGAATAGTTTACTGCTTTTATTTTCATTTTTAAATCCTGAATGGTTTTGTTCTATTCCTTCACCTGTTTGAATGTGTTTTCCACTCTTTCCTTAAGTGCTTTATGCATTTCCTTTTGAATGGCTTCTACCTGTTTATCTGTGTTCTGTATTTTTTATGGGAGTTATTTATGTCCTTCTTAAAGTACTCCATCATTATGATGAGATGTGGTTTTAAACCAGAATCTTGTTTTTCAGGTTTGTTGGTATTTCCAAGGCTTGCTCTGATAGGAGAACTGGGTTACGTGGATGCCAAGTAGTCTTAGTTTCTTTTGCTTATATTCATGTGCCTCTTATCATTTGATTATTTCCGATGTTAGCTGGTTGTGCTGTCTTGCTGTGAGCCTGTGAACGTAGGTGTGACAGCACTTCTGGGAGACAATCTATTGCCAGTGGGCAAGATTGAGTTGTGGAGACCTGCAGCATAGTGTTAGCTTCTAGCATTGTTAGACATTTAATGTCTGCTTTTCTTTTGCTGGCATTATAGATCTGTTTAAATTGTTTCTTTGGTCATGATTTAGATTTGGTAGAAAGTATGTATTAAGAAAATTATTCACTTCTTCTATATGTTTCAGTTTGGAGGAACACAGGTTTTTTAAAGTGTCCAAATTAATAAAATTTAATGTGAAAAGGGGACATAAAAAAAGGAAACAGGGCATTCAGAAAATTATAAGAACATAAATTATAAATAACATAGATTTTTCTGAAATTGGTTTTCATTATATAATACTGGTTTCTGGCGCTCTCTCTGCACACCAGGGTGTCTTTAAACTTGGAAAATTTTTCCAGCTTCACCCTCATATGCTGGGATTAAAATCATTCACTACCATGCTCAGTCTCCTTTGGATTTTTTTAACTATCATCCTTGCTGTCTCTTCTTGAAGATTGAATGCCATACTTTTATGAAGGAAGGGTTCTTAAAGGTCCTTGAAAAGATTCCAATTTTATGGTATTCAATGTGTTTGTAATCCCCTCTCCTTAAAGGCAACCAAATACAGTAAGTTGCTTCTGCAAAAAAATACTATGTATCTGCAAATGTACAAAAGTTATCATTTCTATTGTATTTTATCTTTATAACTCTCTCTCTCTCTCTCTCTCTCTCTCTCTCTCTCTCTCTCTCTCTACTCTACTCTACTGGTGAACTGAATGCTTGTGTGACACATTGTGAGGTCATTTGTTATATCCAGGAGATAAGAAATCAAGTGTATCCTTGTTGGGAGCAGTCTCATGTTATATCTAAGCAACCCTACATAAACCTGCAGCTCTGTTTGAATTTAAAACATAGATATAAATCTTCTCCTTAGGTCACTTAACACTGGTGTTCAGGTCACTTAGCAGCCCTCCCTGTATTGTTTCTCCTGCCAACTGGTTTACCCAGTCAACATCCTGTTCATTGAGCCAAGCTCATTCCTTTGTCCTTACCTAACCCCACCCCACATCCTGATTCTACCAGTATAAATTCTGCCTGAGATAAATTAAAAATTGTCAGACCTTGAACAGACCTCCTGTCATGCTGTCCGTTCTTTTTGTCTCTTCTCCCCCATTTTCTCCTAGGGGATCCCCAGCCTCTGTTGGCTACCCTGCGGGATGGGGCAACTGGCACCCAAAGAGGTACCTTCGAAGAGGTCACAGAGGAGAGAAAGCCACTCATCAGTGGAGGATAGGCCTGTCTGCTCATCACAGAAGCACCAGAGAGTAGCTTTGGCTCATTATGATGCCATGGTATGCCTCCATGAGGCAGTCCAGGAGATTGTAGCACGATGCAGATCTTAAGATAAGTGATGGGACAAGCATACTCTAAGCAGTCACTTTTTGTGTTTGCATTCAAGGAGTCTCTGACGATGCGAGGAACTAGGGTTAGGAAAAAGGATCTAAAGAAATATTTGGACTTTGTGGGAGATATTTGCCC
Source organism: Rattus norvegicus (assembly GCF_021556685.1). Taxonomy (NCBI): domain Eukaryota; kingdom Metazoa; phylum Chordata; class Mammalia; order Rodentia; family Muridae; genus Rattus; species Rattus norvegicus. The sequence continues at coordinate 20,184,199 of NC_141546.1, read as the reverse complement.
ATGGTTCCCCCAGGAAGGAACAATTGATGAGAAGCAGTGGCACAGAGTTGGTGATTGTTTCAAAAAATATTATGAGACCTGAGAAAATTCTGGTCACTATCTTCAGTTACTGATCTCTTATTAATGATATCCTTAGGACCACCACTGAGTGGCCGGACCTTCAACACTTGGTCACAGAAGGGGAGCGTTCATTAAGAGAATGTTCAACGAGGGAGCTGCCACCTCCCACCCTCTCATTCACTGACCCTATTTCGGGAGAGGAGTCAGTCTCTGACATTAAGTTGCCTTCCCCATTGGTCATCATTGACAAGGAGAGCACCTCTAATCCTATCCCCGCTAGACCTAACCCCACTAAAAAGATTGTACCCAATATCCCACAATTCAAACCCAAAATGTGCCTTTATCCTCCTTCAAAATGTAGGCAATGATGGTATGCCCCCCCCCCGATGATGAGGCAAAATTAGAGGAAGAAGCCACACATTTTGAGTCAAATCATTATCATGACCTGCCTAAAACAGCCACAATAGCTCTGGCCATAGCCAGAGCTGGTAGCTCCTGCCCCTCTTCCCCCTTCCACTGTACAGCACCCTAGATGCAGTTCTTGATTCACCCCCTGTCTCTGATGCCTGTCGCCAGCTGACCAACGATGTGGCGTTGCTGAGACACATGGTTGAGATTAGAAAAGAGCAAGTACAATTACTTAGAGCCCTTCAAGAATTAGAGGCAGAATTGACCAATCTGACACCTTCACCTCATCCTCGGCTTAAAGCCTCAGGCCAAGGTTAAAAAATCAAGACAAAAAACATAAAATTCTAGCTTTTCCTCTCTCCCTATAGAGTGAGGCTAAGGTCCCTAGAGACCCCTCCACCCCAATACCCTGGAAGAAGAGGACTTGGTGACTGATGATGAGGAAGAGACATTGATTAGCCTCACCCCAACTCACTGGGAGCAGAAGATGACTCCACAGCCCTTGTGGCGACAAGCTCTGTGTCTCGCTCTGTTAATGCACCTAACTCACCACGCTATCACTATCAGCCCCTACATTTTAAAATTTTAGAAAAGCTTAAAACAGCGATATCAAATTATTGCCCTGTAGTCCCTTTCACATTGTCAGTCCTAGAATCCTCTACTTAGGGATGGCTCACGCCAAGAGAATTTTCTCAGCTTGCCCGAGCCACGCTCTGGGGAGGTGACTTTGTCTTTGTGCTCTGGAAGTCAGAGATGGCTAAGGCAGCAAAAGAAATCAAATCTAAAAACCATACATATCTCAATACCAGGTCATGGACAGCAAAAATGATTCTGGGTGAGCTTTGATCAGATCTTGGAGATCGCAAAGAAGGAATCAGATAGGGAACTGCTAGAGGGCAGAACAGTAGGGGTATAGTAACTGGAAAGAAAGGAAATATTAGAGATAATTTTTAAAAAATACAAAAAAAGGAACAGCTGCTAAAATGGAAGAACAAGAAATTCAAACATAGAGGCTTGAAAGATGGCTCATAACTTAAGCACTCATACCATTCTTGAAGATGACTGGAGTTTACTTCCAGTACCATGCTAGATAGCTCACAATCACTAATACCTTGTACTACTGGGGATCTAATGCTCCTGAGCATGAAACACACATGTATATATACACATATAACACAAAATATAAACAATTTTATAATAATATGACAGATGATAGCTAGAGAAAGAGATAGGTGAAGAGATGGATGGAAGTAAAAATATAATTTAAAATTTATGAAAATCTGCTTTGTCACTGATGTTATAGAGAGACAAGTGTTTCAGAGATATATTTATCTTAATAGTGATATCTAAGTAATATTTCAAAAAAACTTGACTAGCTTAAGTGATCATGAAACAAATAGTTTCAGAATAACTGAGAGAAATGATAGTTTTTATAGTTACATGAGATTTCACTCTCCAACATCTGCAGATATAAACCTGTGAAGGTACAACTTCCTAACTTTGGACGCATATCTATACCTATAATACACCTATACCACCAATTAATATTGTCTATATCAATCATCTGAATCATATATATTTCCTATATCATCTATACCAATCATCTGTGAAGACAGTTCATTGAACAAATGGTGCTGAGGAAAGAAGGCTTATACTTGAAGAAAAATGAAAGATATCCATATCTCTTCCTTGGTATAAAAATTCCAAACAGACCCATAATCTTAATGAATTACTAAACTCTATAATTCTTAGAGAAAAACATTGATAAATCACTTCTACGTAATCAAATAAGCAAGGGACCTCTGAAAATTATTCTTGAGTTCCCATAATGAAGCACAACATTGGAAATGAGATTTTTGAAACTCAGTATCTGAGCAACAAAAGAAAAATCTAATTAAAAGACAATCCATATAATAGCACATATATGCTACATATATAACAGAAAGAGTACCAATATCTAGAATACATGGACAACTTAAAGAAATGCCAAGAAACCAAAACAGTCATTCAATAAATAATGAGTTAATGAAAAGAAGAAATATATTTCACTCAATGAAATTTCAATGTCAAATAAACATATAAAACAAAACCCTGAGCCATCACAAGACAGTACAAATTATGAGTATTTACATAAGAATATTTGTATGAAACCCATAAAATATTTAATAAATATATAAATAAAATATGTGAAATTAATAATAATTAATATTAAAATTTTTATGTCTCTACCCTCCAAGATAGTTTATTAGTAACATGACAGACATAACAAATGAAATAGAATTCAGAAATCCAAAGTATCCCTAACATAGATATATTATTTTCTACATAGGCACCAAGAGGTTTCACTGGGAAATATAGGCCTTTTTAAGTAAATAGGGCAGGGAAAATTGGATAATCACAGGCAAAAGCAACTCTTGCATGATATTAAAAATTCAACAAGCTAGATCAAAGCCCAAAATATAAGAGGTAAGATTATAAAACTCTTTAAAATGGGGAAACATCTTCCCAGCTTTTGATTTGGTAGATATTTACTAGATATCATATGAAATAGAAGGGAAAATAAATGTCATGTAATGACAATTGAAAATTTTGTGCGTTAAAGAACCGTTATAAGGTAAACATCAGCCCTCAGGAAGAGAAAATTTGTAGACAGTACCTCATGATATATTCACCATAATATTCACATTAATATTCACAATATATCTAGAAATTCTCCACCTAAAATGATCAAAATGTACAAGCAACTTGTCATAAACGATGACAAAAGAACAAGTTGTGATCATCCCTGTGATGCTAGCACATAAGAAGATGAAGCAGGACATTCATGTGCTTCAGTTTAACCTTCTTACATTGTGAGTGGTAGACCAGTCTGAAGGACACTGTGATTTTTTTGTTTACAATATTTTTCACACTCACAATAAAAATTGAGCTTATTACTAGGCTAAATATTTCTCTAATGATAATATATCAACATCTAATAGTAAAGAGATGCACATTATGAAAATGGGGAATCATAATCTCCATGATATACCAATGCACACTCAGTTGAACAGCAATCATAAAAACGAAAAGAAGAAAAATGTTGCTTTCACCAAAAGCCCATGGAGAATTGAGGATGAAAATAAAGATAATTAAGAGCCAGAGGATCAGGGAATTTGCTGTAAGATTGCGTCTTGTAGCAGCATAATAATCTATATACATAAACTATCACTAACATGACTTTCTTATTACGAGCTGAATCCATAGAAAATTAACATGGTAAAATGTGTGAAGAAGCCCACGATGTCTCAACTCTACACAAAGTTTCCAAGATAGTAAGAAAATGCTCAGTAGATTGAAAAGTCCTTCCTTTGGAAAGAGCAAAACAATTGGTTATCTGATACCAAATGGTCTGGATACACATACCAAAGAAAACTACTATCTTAAGTGGAATCTGATCAAGGAAGTTCCCAAGGCATAACACACAACAGAAAAACACAAAAAGAAAAACATGGAAACAACCCAGCTGTCTAGCAAAGGATAAATGTGTAAATATAGTGTATATACTGGCTATGAAATGATAAATACTAGTCAACTTAAAAAATGAAATTCTAAACCACCAACCAAGAATACACATGGAGGGACCCATGGCTTCAGCCGCATATGTAGCAGAGGATGACATCATCTGGCATCAATGGGAAGAGAGGCCCTTGGTCCTGTGGAGGCCCAATTGCCCAGTGTAGGGGAATGCTAGGCGGTGAGGCAGTAATGAGTGGGTGGCTGGGGAGCACCCTCGCAGAAGCAGGGGGAAGGGGATAACATTTGAAGTGTAAATAAATAAAATAACCAGAGAAATGAAATTCTGGCATTTGCTACATGTATATGAGCTCTAAAGTTGTTATATTAAAGGAAATAGGCCAAAAGAAAGCAAATATTGAGTGATTCTAATTGTGAGAAGAATAGATGTAGGTTTATTTGAGAAAGTACAAGCATAAATATAGGTATTCGTGACATGGCAGAGAGAAAGAGGATCTATTGTCAATAGTACTTGCAGTTTGGGAAGACAGAAGTTCTGGGGAGCTGGGTACTCCTGATGGTGTACACCACTGTGGAGCTGGGTAATTCTGATGGTGTACACCACTGAGGAGCTGGGTAATCCTGATAGTGTATACCACTGTGGAGCTGGGTAATCCTGATAGTGTATACCACTGTGGAGCTGGGTAATCCTGATGGTGTACACCACTGTGGATCTGGGTAATTCTGATGGTGTACACCACTGCGAAGCTGGGTAATTCTGATGCTGCATAGCCCTATGGACTTGCTAATTATGATGAAGTTCTAGGCTTGCAATATCATCAAATACTACATTTTATGTACCATACGCTTTACTAAAATTTTAAAAATGAATTTACATAATCACCACTACTTTCCCTATGCTCCATTGCCAGGTAAAATTCTGATTCAAACTAAATCTAAACCATCGTATTGAATATACATTTCCCTCTAAAGTTTGTGGCATGTCTCCTCACTATTATTAATCCAAGCCATGGCAATAATTATTTATTTCTGAGTTTGTCTCATTGTAAAGACACACAGAAAATGAGGTTGTACAGAATTTCTCCGAACTGAGGAGACAAGGTAACACTGGAGGTCTCTCAAGAAAATTCTTACTCTAATGGAACCTGATGAGAAGAAATGTTCTTTTTCTATATGGTGATAAACAATCCAGTTTTTCTACTAAACTTTTAGAATTTTCCAAAAACAAATGAGAGTAAAATTGATGATTATATATTTGGAAACCAATATAAATCTCTTCAGTATGTATTTTTTAATGCAATTCTCCATTTTAAGATTCAAACATATAAAATCATTTTTAAATCTAGTTTATTATTCACTTGACATCGTGATCTCTGTCCCACTCTCAGTCACCCCCTCTCACAACCATTTCCCCATCTTCCTTCCCTTTCTCATCTGAGCAAGTGGTCCCACAGGTATCCCCACACCCTGGCATTTCATGTGTCTCTAAGGCTAGGCACTTCCTCTCTCACTAAGGCCAGATGAGGCAGCCCAACTAGAACCAACAGGCAACAGCTTTTGGGAGAGGCCCTGTTCCAGTTTGGGATCCACATGAAAACCAAGCTGGACATCTGCTGCATATGTTCAGGGAGGTCTAGGTCCAGCTTTGAATGGTTTTTGGTAGGTGGTTCAATCTCTGATAACGTCAGGGATTCGGGTTTCTTGACTCTGTTGGTGTTTTTATGGAGTTTCTATCCCCTTTGGAGCAGTAACCATTCCTTGTATTCCATAAGACTACCCAAACTCCATCCACTGTTTAGCTGTGGGTGTCTGTATCTGTCCGAGACACCTGCTAGGTAGAGCCTTTCAGAAGACATCATGCTCCTGTCTGCAATCATATCAAAGAATCATTAACAATGTTAGGGCTGACTTTCAAGCTGCCCTAATTATTTGTTGGCCATTTTCTCTGTCTCTGCTCCATCTCCTATGCCTGTGTTTCTTGTAGACAGGAGACATTTTGGGTTGAAAGTTTTGTGGGTGAGTTGGTGTCTCTATCATTCCACTGGGGTTCCTGCCTGGCCACAGGAGCTGTTCTCTTCAGGTTCCATAATAGCAATGTTGTGAGTCACAAATAAGATCATCCTCATTTATTCTTGTGTGTCTCCCTTATCACAAGACTGTCTTCTCTTGAAGATGCCCCTTATCCCCATCAGTTGCAGATTTCCTCTCATTTTTAAGGCCATATAGCCATCTCTCATGTCCTTCCCAACACCTAATACTGAACCTCCCTCACCTTCCCAATCTACCCTCCCAGTCCTTTCTATCTGTCTCATAACTATTTTACTCCATCTCATAAGTGAGAATCAAACTTCCTCACTTGGGCCTTCTTTTTTCATTAACTTCTTTAGTTAAGTAGAGTATAGCATATTGCCTGTATTTTATGGCTAATATCCATTTATAAGTATGTATGGAGGTCTTTTTGGACTGGGTTACCTCACTCAGGATGATGTTTTCAAGTTCCATACATCTGCCTGAAAAATTCACGATGTTTTGTTTTTAAAAGATGAACAATAATTCATTATATATGTGTATCACATTTTCTTTAGCCTTCTTCAGATGAATGCTATGTAGGTTGTTTCCAGTTTCTGGCCATTACAAATAAACCTGCTAGGAACATTGTTGAGCAAGTGTCTTTGTGAGATGTTGGAGCATCCTTTTGAGTATATGTGCAAGAGTGGTATAGCTGAGTATTGAGGTAGAACAATTCCCAGTTTTCAGAACAATAATGTGATTCCAAAATGGTTATTTAAGTTTGGACATTAGCCAGCAATTTAAGAAGTGTTTCCCTTGCTCCATATCCTTGCCAGCAAGTGGTATATAGATCTTAGCCATCCTAATGAGTATTAAGATGGAACCTCCTGAGTTGATTTGATTATCCTTTCTCATCATTTCCCCGATAACTAAGGGCTTCCAACATCCCCCCTTTTCTTTCTTATTTCCTTTTTTTGCATTCCTGGTCACTCTAATATTTTTAACATGAAGGGGTGTTGTATTTTGTCAAATGCTGTTTCTGCATCTAAAGAGGTAATCATGTGTTTCTTTTTTCTTTGAGTTTGGTTGTATAGTGCATTGTGTTAATGGATTTTTGAATATTGAGCCAACCTTGTGTCCCTGGGATGAAGCCTACCTGATCATGGTTAATGATGTGTCTGGTGCGTTATTGAATAAGGTTTGTAAGAATTTTACTGAATGCTTTCACATTCACGTACATAAGCAACATTGTTCTGAAGTTTTTTTTTTTTTTTTTTGATTGGGGCCTTGTCTGCTTTAGGCATCAGAATAATTGTGGCTCCATAGAATAAATTAGATAGTGTTCCTTCTGTTTCTATTTTATGGAATAGTTTGAGGAATATAGGTGTTAGGTCTTATTTGAAAGTCTGGTAGAATTCTGTACTAAATCTGTCTGGCAGTGGATTTTGGATTAGGAGGTTTTTAATGACTTCTATTTTCTTATAGGATATGGGCTTATTTAGATAGTTTACTTGCTCTTCATTTAACTTTGCTATTTATCTCTCTAGAAAACCATCCATTTCATCTAGATTTTCCAGTTTTGTTGATTATAGGCTTTTGTAGTAGGATGTGATAATGTTTTTTAATTTCCTACATTTTTACCTCCCTTTTTATTTGATAACTTGAATACTGCCTTTGGTCCCTTCAGCCAGTTTGGATAGGAGTTTATCTATCTTGTTGATTCTCTCAAAGAACCAACTTTCGGTTTGTTGATTCTTTGTATTTTTCTCTTGTTTCTCTTTGGCTAATTTTGGGCCTGAGTTTGACTATTTTTTCCCATCTTCCCCTCTTGGCTGTGTTCGCTTCTTTATGTTCTAGAGTTCTGAGATATGCTTTTAAGGTGATACTGTAAGATCTCTCCAGTTTCTTTACCAGGGCACTCAGTGCTATGAACTTTCCTCTTTCATCGTGTCCCATAAGTTTGGGTATGATCTGTAAATGTTTTCATTAAATTTCAGAAAGTCTAATTTCTTTCTTTATTGCTTCCCTGACCAATTTATAATTGAGTAAAGAGTTGACAAGTTTCCACCTGTTTGGGAATTTCTGTTGTTTTAGCTGTTATTGAAGACTAGTCTTGGGCATAGTTATATGATAGTAAGCAGGGCATTATTTCAATCTTGTATTGGATGAGCCTTGTTTGTGATGAATTATATGATTGCTTTTTGGTAAAGTACCATGAGATGTTGAAAAGTAGGGGATTCTTTTGTTTTATGGTAAAATGTTCTGTAGATATCTGTTAAATCCAGTTGATTCATAACCTCTATTAGTTTCACTGTTTCTCTGTTTAATTTCTGTTTCATTGACTTGTCCATTAGTGAAAGTGGGGTGTTCAAGTCTCTCACTATTTTTGTGTAGGATTCAATGTGTGTTTTGAAGTTTAGTAAAGTTTCTTTTATGAATGTGGGTACCCTTTCGTTTGGGGCATAGATGTTCAGAATTGAGACTTTCTCGTGGTGGATTTTCTCTTTGATTAATATGGAGTATGAAATATCCTTCCACATCATGCTTTGTAACTTTTGGTTGAAAGTCTAGTTTATTGGATATTAGAATGGCAATTCCAACTTGTTTCTTAGGAAAATTTGCTTGTCAGACCATTTTCCATCCTTTAACTCTGAGATAGTGGCTGTCTGTTATTGAGATGTATATGATATATCGTTTATGTATCTAATCTGTTAGCTTATGTCTTTTTATAGGTGAGGTGAGTCTATTACTATTGAGAGATATTAAAGACAGATGACTGTTCCTATTATGTTTGTTTTTGAAGGTAGTTTTATATTTATGTAGTTCTTTCTTTTTGATTTTTTGTGAGATGCTTAATGTCTTGTCCTTTCTCTGATGGAGTTACAGTCCTTGTGCTAGTGTCTTCCTTCTTGGATTATCTGTAGGACTGGATTGGTAGGTAGATACTGTTTGAACTTGGGTTTGTCCTAGAATATTTTGGTTTCTCTGCCTATGTTGATTGAGAGTTTTGCTGGGTATAGTAGCTTGGGCTAGCATTTGTGTTCTCTTAGAATCCGCCTTAGTTCTCTTAGACCTCTGCCCAGGCTCTTCAGGCTTTTTAGTGTCTTTGTTGAGAAATCTGGTGTAATTCTGATAAGTATACCTTTATATGATACTTGACCCTTTTCCCTTGCAGCTTTTAATATTTTTTTTGTTCTGTGCATTTAGTGTTTTGATGTAATGAGAGGATTTTCTTTATTTTTTTATATATCTAACAAACCCATGTTTTTATTTTTTTTTATCTTTATTAGCTTGAGTATTTCTTATTTACATTTCAATTATTATTCCCGGTCCTGGTTTCTCGGCCAACATCCCCCTAACCCTTCCCCCTCCCCTTCTATATGGGCTTCCCCTACCCATCCTCCCTCATTACCACCCTCCCCCCAGCAATCACATTCACTGGGGGTTCAGTCTTAGCAGGACCCAGGGCTTCCCCTTCCACTGGTGCCCTTACTAGGCTATTCATTGCTACCTATGAGGTTGGAGTCCAGGGTCAGTCCATGTACTGGGTAGTGGCTTAGTCCCTGGAAGCTCTGGTTGGTTAGGATTGTTGTTCATATGGGGTCTTGAGCCCCTTCAAGCTCTTCCAGACCTTTCTCTGATTCCTTCAACGGGAGTCCTGATCTCAGTTCAGTGGATTGCTGCTGGCATTCGCCTCTGTATTTGCTGTATTCTGGCTGTGTCTCTCAGGAGAGATCTACATCCGGTTCCTGTCAGCCTGCACTTCTTTGCTTCATCCATCTTATCTAATTCGGTGGCTGTATATGTATGGGTCACATGTGGGGCAGACTCTGAATGGGCGTTCCTTCTGCTTCTGTTCTAAACTTTGCCGCCTTATTCACAAGAGGATTTTCTTTTCTGGTTCCCTTTGTTTTGTGTTCTATAGGCTTCTTGTACCTTTATGGCCATTTCTTTCTTTAGACCTGAGAAGTTTTCTTCTATGATTTTTGTTGAAGATTTTGTTCTCAGGTCCTTTGAGCAAAGAATCTTCTTCTCCTCTATTACAATTATTCTTAGATTTGGTCTTCTTATTGTTGCCCAAATTTCCTGGATGGTTGGGGTTAGGAGATTTATGATTTTAATTTTCTTTGACAATTGAATCAATCTCTTTTGCAGTATCTTCTATACCTGAAATTCTCTCTTCTATCTCGTATATTCTGTGGTGATACTTATATTTGTAATTTCTGACCTCTTTCCTAGGTTTTCCACTTTCGGTGTTGCCTCTAATTGTGTTTTCTTTATTCTTTCCACTTCCACTTTTATATCTTGGACATCTTTATTCATTTTTTTACTGGTTTGCTTGTGTTATCCTGTATTTTTTTAAAGGATTTATTTGTTTGCTCTTTAAGGGCTTCAACCTGTTTTGCTATTTTCCTCTATTTCTTTCAGTGAACTATTTATATTCTCCTTAAAGGACTCTATTATCTTCATGAGATAGGATTTTAGGTCAGCTTCCTTATTTTCAGGTGTGTTGGTCTATTCAGGGCTTGCTGTAATGGGAAATCTGGGTTTCGATGATGCCCACCTATATTGGCTTCTGTTGTTTATGGTTTTGTGCTTCTCTCTCGCCATCTGGTTATCCCTGGAGTTTGCTGATCTGGGTGACTCTGTCTGGAGTATGCTTCTTTTGTCCCTGGGTTGCTTCAGGTCACCTGGTAGGCCTGTGGCCCTGGCTGTAGCAGACTCCTGTGGAGTCTTCCAACTAAGAGACATTCAGAAGGGCAGAGAAGCTACTGTAGCAGACCTTCTGGCAGGCTTTCTGACTGGTGAGTCTTCAGAAGAGCAGTCAGTCTGTTTTCCTGTGTAATGCTGTTCTCCAGCGGGACCTACAACTCTGCTTTCTGTTTCCCAGTGTACAGCAGAACTTCTGGGAGGCTTTCATTCTGTTGAGTCAGTTGCCCTACATACTGTGGAGACCCTGTGAGGTCTTCAGATTGTGGTATCTTTTGTCCATGTGCCTATGTACATAGTAACTCCTAGGATGCCCTCAATCTATGGTGCCATGAGGGAAAAGCTGATAATCAGTTGGTCAGTTGCTCTGATTGCAGTGGATTTCCTGGGATGCCTCAGGCTGTGGTGTCAATTGCCCTCTTTTCAGTCTTTATAACATTACCTGTATACACTTTCCTTTTTATTTAAGATGATAATTATATCATTTCTCTCACTTTTTACCCCCTAAACACTCTCATGTAATAGTCTTCCAATTAATGACCTCTTTTCTTTGATTTTTAAAAAACACAAAATAAAACCACACACATATATATGTATAAGTACATTCCTAAATGTAATACAACCTGTTTATTCTGTATAATGCTATTCATATGTATATGTTTTCTGAGATGACAACTTTATTTTGGATAACCAATTGCTATGGTAGAACTTGGGCAGACCAAACGAAACCAAACTGAACCAAAAATGAACAGCTTTGAACGTTGTTTTCTCATTATTTTTACAGTATTAATTTATTTTCATTTTTTATTTATTCTTGTCTTATACCCTACCTCCTTATGAAAGCCTCCACCTTTCTAATCCTCCATGCCCTCCCCTTGCCTTGCTTCTGCCCTAGATCCACTGGACCTACCTTTATCATCCAAGAAAGAACAAATCTCCCAGTGATATCAAATGAATATGACATAACAAGATATAATAAGACTGGACAGAGCCCTCATATCAAAGCTGGATAAGGCAACACAGTAGGCATAAAAGGATTCCACATGCAAGGAAAAGAATCAGACACCCCCATTCATAGTGTTATAAGTCCCACAAAAACCCCAAGATAAACAACCACAAGATATATGCAGGGGACCTAGTGCAGACCCATGCATGCTCCCTGATTGCTGCTTCAGTTTCTGTTTATAGGAGCTCTATTTAATTGATTATGTGGACTGTGTTCTTGTGTCCTTGAACCCTGTGGTTCTTACTAGCTTTCCTCCAGGCTCTTCAACAGGGTTCCAATGTTCAGCCTAATAGTTAGCTACAGGTCTATGCATCTGTTCCCATGAGCTAAAAGTGGACGCCTCTCTGAGAATAAGACTAGGCACTAATATGTGAGTAGAGTAGAATATCATTAGGATCTTTTTTAATTGTGTTTGTTTCTACCCTATGTCTCAAAACTAATCTCTCTGAGTATCTGACTATCCAAACATTGCTGGGCGTTAGCTTCCTTTTGTGGCTTGGGTCTCAAGTTATGTGAGTTATTTGTTGGCCACTCCCACAGGCTCTGAGCCATCATTGACCCAGAAAATCTTACAGGCAGGACAAATGTGGGTGAAGGTTTTGTAGCTGGATTGGTTTCCCAAACAAACTATTGGAAGCCTTGCCTGGTTGCAGAGGATGGCAACTTCAATGACCATATTCTCTGCCAGGAGTCATTGGTGGGGTCAACATCATAAATTCCAGAAAGTTTCTAAAGCACTATGTTGCCACATTGAACTTAATTGGCCACCACCATTCCACTAGTATTAGCTACCCACGTCCTGTTTCCTCATATTATAATAAACACATGATCCTAATCTATCAACATAATCTGTTTGTTCTATTTTCTTTTCAAATAGAAATAGCAGCATCCTCCTTGGGGCTCTCCTTTTTCTTTAGTCACTCTGGTTCTGTGGATCATAGTATGGTTTTCCTTTATTTTATAGCTAAAATCTACTGGTAAGGGAGTACACAGCATGTCTGTCTTTCTGGGTCTGGGTTACATTACAGTTTCATCCATTTGCCTGAAATTACATGATGGAATTTTTTTCTAAGAGCTGAATAATACTCCATTGTGTAAATATACACATTTTCTTAATCATTCTTCTGTTTATCTTCTTTAATTATTTAATAACATATGGGTTGTTTCCAGATTTTATCTATTCCAGATAAAGTCACTATGAACATACTTTAGCAAATATTTTGGAAGTAGGATGAAAGATCTTTTGGTTATATCCCAAAGAGATGTATAGCTGAGTCTTCAAGTCACATTCTTTTCCCTACACAACTCTTCCCAGATTGCCACCCATCAATTCATCTTCATATCTTTTTTTTCTCTTTAAACAAAATTCAAACTGTTCAAAAGTAAAGAATATGCACACACACACACACACACACACACACACACACAAAGATCTTGATCACATAGCTGCTCAGGAGTGTATGTGATATACCCAGTATCACTCCATTGTTATTTCTACATGTAAGTCACATGCGTGAGAGTGATCTTTTGATTCCCCTCCAGGTCATTTTGATCTATCAAAAATTTACATACTTTCACTATTACAAGACACAATCTACATTCCAGGAAAAACAGGTCTACTCTTTTCTATTTCTCTTCACTTCTGTACCCTCTCCTCAAATATAGGCCAGGTCATGCTGGTGTTAAAGCCTCTGGAACCATCAAGATTATTTCTCTATAGGAGCACTGTGTTTGCCCTGACTGACTTGAAATGGCTGTTCCCTTGGTATTTGCTAAGTGGTTTTTCTTTCACTGTCTTTAATTGTTTAATTTAACTTCACCTAAGGGAGATTTTATATTTACTGTAAAAGAACAACTTTATTATTTTCTTTATACTTACAATGCATTTTTCCTCCTAGCACCATTAAAAGCTGTTGTAGGGCATTGTCAAAACAATCAATTCTTTATCCACTGCTTGTTTTCTTCATTAAAGTAATTACAAATGGATATTGACTATGTTCATTGTGGTATTTCACACCCACAAGAAAGCATGCTAGCTGCCTCTTGATAAATACATTTAAAGGTTGTAATTGCTTTATGGAATCTTATTAAAAGCTTAGGATATAGCCAAGCACTATTAGTTGAGGAGGATACTTGTGAATTCAAGGTTAGCCTGGTCTATAGATAAAATTCCAGGACGTTTTCTTAAAGCAATATATATATATAATATATATATATATATGTGTGTGTGTGTGTGTGTGTGTGTGTGTGTGTATTGTGTGTGTATATATATATATATATATATATATATATATATATATATTATATGCATTATTTTAATCTGAGACCTTAGCAGGCTGAGGTAAATGTAACACTAGTATTGTAGTGTTCAAATCCAGTGCAGAAAATTGAATGCATTCCAGCTTACCATGGCTAATGTGACATTATACCTCAACAATATAGACAAGCATATTTTTCCTGATAATGTGTGGACTCTAGTTTGACATATACTTCATACACATCATATATTTTATAGACTTGTAATGTAATATCATTAACTACTTGATATATTTAAATATGTTTGGACATATAGAATACAGACACACTTAACCTACTTGAAGCCCCCTCCAATGTTGAACTAGTAAGCTCATATTTGATTTTCTTTGCACATATATTTTAATCAAATTAAGTAGTGTTTTTACATGTGCCAATCCTTGGTGGGGATAATACAGGCAGTGGAAAGTAAATGGTGTTTATTTTCAATAAACAAAATTTCTAACTTTTGTAGCAAGACAAATATAGTATTTATTGTGATTGCTTTAGGGAGTTTCAATAGAAAAGGTTTGTGCTATCCTTATGAAACTCCAAATACTTTCAATGGTTGAAACGATTTTATATAATAATGAAGCTTTGTCATAAAAGTGGTTGACTAAATGATATCTGCAAACAGTAATCTATAACCAAAAGGGGCACAAAAACTGCATGAAGTAATTGGTATCTCATTATAGAGATTAAACTGCTGACTTTAGCTTTTCATTTAAGTATCAGGAAATCACATTTATCAAATCTTAATGTAGGATTGCTAAATGAATGCTCTTTTTCATGCCACTCTTCCTAATGACACAGTGACAGGGATCCTACCTATGGGTGAAGATGCAATGCTTATTAAGGTAGCTCTCAATAAGAATTTACTTTCAAGTTTTCTAACAACATGCACAAGAAGTAGTTAAAATAAAAGCTGTTATTTGGAGGCTGGTGCTGAATGAGCAGAAGTTGTGACCCCATTAAGAGCTACTTAGTTCTTAGCAGTCCCAAGACCAGAATCATACTTCCCTCAGTTGGCCTTTAAAAACTAGATTAGAACGCTTGCTTAATTATGAAGAGTGACACAGACAAGACTGAGTAAGAGCCATTGTTTGAAGCATGGGCTGTTTCTCTTAGTGGGATCTCTATCATCCTAAGTAAAGGGCAGTATCTTTATCAATGAATTAAGCAACTCCTATTTTCAACACAAAATGAAAAGATCAATTTATACCAAGCTTTGTTCCTCCAATTTTCCTCAAAGGTATAATCTTCAAAAGCTCTACTGACCTTTATTCATCATGCTAGTTTTTCTTGTACATGAAGATATTTGTATGTAAGTAATTGGGTATATGTGTGTGAGTGCCTGATACTTGTGCATGTGGAAGCCAAAGGTAAACATTAACTGTTTTTCTCTACAACCATTCACCACATTCTTTGGGATATTATATCTCATTAAATATGGAGACCACTAACACAGCTAGAATGGTCAGGCAACAAGAGCTAAGGATCTGACTATTTATACCCCACAATGCTAGGATTGCAGTCACCTGCTACCATACTTACCTTTTTTTCTTTAATATTTTATATAATGCTTTTTATTTTATTTTTTATATAATGCTTTTTAAATTAAAATATAATTGCATATTTTCCCCTTTCTTTCTCCCAACAACTCTCATGAAAAGTCATTGCTGTTCATCAAATGCATGACCTCTTTTACTTTAAATGCTGATCATACTCAAAACACACACAAATATATACTCACATATACTCTATATATATGTGTGTGTACATCCATAAAATTTCTAAACATATAAATATACATGTATATACATATATTTTAAATATATAAATAGAGTCTTTATATTTGATAAAATGCTGTGTGTCTGTCTGTCTGTCTGTCTCTGTGTGTGTGTGTGTGTGTGTGTGTGTCTGTGCATGTCTAGTGTGTGTATTATTTCAGTGTTGACCATGTGGTACTGAATAATCTATGGGGGTTTCTCTTCCCTGCAAAAGACTATTTTTCTCTTTATCTCAACATTTTTTATTTCCATATTTTTCTTTGTGTAGAGGTGGAATTATATGAAAAATTTTCCCCATCCAAGTTGGTTGGTTTGTTGCTGTTGTCATTGTTCAGTTAGTATTTAGGAAACCATGTTGATTAGACTTCATGGATGGAACATTCTCTCGGATTACTAGGAAGAACTTCAGAATGGACTTTCTGGTCCCCTGAATCTTCAATTTTTTCTAGCCCTCTCTGTGACATTGCTGAGGATTTGGAGCAGGAGTTGTGTTGTAGATTAATTAATTGGGACTGGGTATCACATGATCCTCTGTCCTCTGCATTTTGATTGATTGGTGATGGATTTCTGTAGTCATCTTCATTTCTTTCAAAGAGAAGTGTCTTGATGAGAGGTGAAACCTAAGCTTGATTCCGGACATAATGATATTGATATAGAAACAGGCAGGTAGATCAATGGAATAGAATTGAAGACTGAGAAAGGAACCCATACAACTATGCTCACTTGATCTTTGGCAAAGGAACTAAAGCCGTCCAGTGGAAAAAAAGGTAGCATTTTAAACAAATTTTTCTGCTTCAACTGTCAGTCAACATTGTAGAAGAATATAAATTGATCCATTCTTATCCCCTTGTACAAAGCTCAAGTCCAAGTAGATCAAGTACCTACAAATAAAACCAAATACACTCAAACTAGTAGAAGAGAAAGTGGGAAAGAGCCTCGAACACATAGGCACAGGGGAAATTTTCCTGAACAGAACACCAATAGCGTGTGCTGTAAGATCAAGAATTGGCAAATCAGTCCTCATAAAATTGCAAAACATCTGTAAAGGAAAGGACACGGTCATTAGAACAAAACCAACCAACAGATTGAGAAAAGATCATTACCAATTCTACATCCAATAGAGGGCTAATATCCAATATATACAGATAACTCAAGATGTTAAATTCTAGAGAATCAAATAACCCCATTAAAAATGGGGTACAGAGCTAAACAAAGAATTCTAAACTAAGGAATATCAAATGACCACAAAGCACCTAAAGAAATGTTCAACACCTTAGTCATCAGAGAATTGCATATCAAAACAATCCTGAGACTCCACCTAACAGGAGTCAGAATGGCTAAAATCAAAACCTCAGGTGACAGCAGACACTGACAAGGATATGGAGAAAGAGGAACAATCCTCCATTCTTGGTAGAATTGCAAGCTGGTACAACCTCTGTGGAAATCAGTCAGGAGTTTCCTCATAAAGTTGAACATAAGACAACCAGAGCACCCAGCTAACTCCTAGGCATATACCCAAAATTTGCTCCAACATATAACAAGGACATATGCTCCACTATGTTCATAGCAGTCTTGTTTATAATAGCCAGAAGCTGAAAAGAACCCAGATGTCTTTCAACAGAGTAATGAATACAGAAAATGTGGTACGTTTATACAATGGAGTACTAATCAGCTATTAAAAACAATGGCTTCATGAAATTCTTAGGCAAATGGATGGAACTAAAAAATATCATCCTGAATGATGTAACCCAATCACAAACTAACACACATGGTAAGCTCTCACTGATAAGCCGTAATTAGCCCAATAGCTTAGAAAACCCAAGATACAATTCATAGATGACATGGAGCTCAGGAAGAAGAAAGACCAAAGGGTGGATGCTTCAGTTCTTAGAAAGCAGAACAAAATACTCATAGGTGGTAATACAGAGACAAAATTTGGAACAAAGGATGAAAAAAGGCCATTCAGAGACTCCCACTCCTGGGGATCCAGTCCATATACAGTCACTAAATCCAGATATTACATTGGATACCAAGAAGTGCATGCTGACAAGAGCCTGATATAGGTCTCTCCTGAGAGGCTCTGCCAGAGCCTGACAAATACAGAGACAGACGCTTGCTGCCAACCATTGGACTGAGAATGGGGTTCCAAACGGAGTAACTTGTGTAAGGACTGTAGGAGCTGAAGTGCTTTCCAATCCCATAAAAACAACAACATTATCAAACAATAAGAACCCCCATAACTTCCAGAGACTAAACGATCAAACAGAGTACACACGGAGCGACCCATAACTCCGGCTGCATATGAAACAGAGGATGGCCTTTCCGGGAATCAGTGGCAGAAGAGGTCGTTGCTCCTATGAAGGCTTGATGCCCAAGTGTAGTAGAATGACGGGGCTAGGAGACAGAAGGGATTGGTTGTGTGGGTGGGAGAGCACCCTCATAGAAACAGGGGGAGGAGCAGACTAAGGTTTTTCTGGAGGGGACTCCAGGAAAGTGGATAACATTGGAAATGTAAACAAAGAAAATATCCAATAAAAGAAGAGAAAAAAAACTTTGAAAGAAAGAAAGAAGAAAAGAAACGAAAATATTTACAATGTCAATATAGTAAATGGCAACTGTGGGTTCTTCTCCATCATTCTTATCCTCACTAGTCCCAGGTAGGTGACTATCTTACTATTTCCAGGCATGACATTTTGTTGAGTGACTCTTCTTTTTTTTTCATAATTTTTTGAGAAATTAATATAAGGTATTTGACCACATTAATATTTTTCCTAGCCACTAAAAGGCTTATCCTCCATTTGCTACCCACCCAATTTTATGAAACACCTCCCTTTTCAAGTGTGTCAAGTAAAGTTGGTATTTGTCATACAGTTGTGGCCTTCACTGAGGCACTGTTAATTCAGCAGAACTGAGCAATTGAAGTAATTTGACTTGCCTGTCCCAAGACCTGCCAATTATTAGCATTGCTTTATCTGGAGTGAAATTTCCTGTCAATCTCCCCTATACATACTTGGTTGTTTCTGTCTTGGCATGTTCAATTCCTGTACATCTTGTCTGAACTTGTATAAATTAATTTTTTCATCTGTCCTATTCTGTCTCAAACTTTACTTGCTTTGGCTCCTACAAGTTATCAATCCATAATTCTTCAACAATCCCTGAGCCTTGGGACTAGGGGATGTAATAAGGATGTCCCATTTGAGACTAAATGTTGTGCAGTCTAATTATCTACACCTTTACCGGGTGTTGATTTTGTGGTTAATGTTCATCTATTACAAATTCAAGTTTATCTGAGGAGAGTTGAAAGATGCATTAATGGGTGGATATAATGTATGTCACTAGGAGTCAGTTTAATACTATTTGCATTTAAGAATAGAAGAGTTATATGTTCCCCTTTATTTGTTTGACCTTTCTAGGCACAGGGTCTTTGCTTTGATATCAGGGGTAAATATAGAATTCAACTTGTAGAACTGGTGTTAAATTTAATCATAAAGTGATTGTTTAGTTGCATAATATTTGTGCCACTATTGCACAGTCTTACTAGGCTCCTTGTTGTATAGTGCAAGGTTTACAGCTGGGTGAGATTGTGAGATTGCTTTGTTTGTTG
This sequence comes from Rattus norvegicus, assembly GCF_021556685.1. Taxonomy (NCBI): domain Eukaryota; kingdom Metazoa; phylum Chordata; class Mammalia; order Rodentia; family Muridae; genus Rattus; species Rattus norvegicus. Next base: position 20,164,803 of record NC_141546.1, on the reverse strand, counting down.
TTTTTTGTTTTTTCCCACCAGGAGTGTGTGTCACTTTTCAGAAATATAAATTATAGCCAGTATAAAGGAAATATTTTGGCCTATACCACCTTGATTTCTTCAATTTCATTACATCAAGGATGTGATGTCTTCAGCAATAGAGACTGAAAGATCTCTCCAGTCCTCATTATTCACAATTTAGTAACAAAGGTACTGATTTTCCTGGACATTAAAATAGCCCAATTATGTAGATTTTACCTGGGATTATGTGACTCCATTTTTTTATGTCAACCTCTTGCACTATTGTGTTCTGCCTTAAGCATTTAGTCTTTCAAATATAACAGCTCCCATACCTCTCTATAATTAAATGACTACATTTTAGCAATTGATGTGATGTTCCCGAATTTATACTTTTCCTAAGAAACATTCTAGAGTAATAATCATGGAAAAATGGTGATTTTGTTACACTCATATTTTCAATAATTTACCTGAATTTATTTTTCATGTAAATTTTAGTGTTGCTAGCATAGAAGTTTCTAGCAAATATAGCTTCATTCTTACTTATTACACATGTAAAGCAAAACAATTTGGTGACAAATTTTTTCTTCTACTCTGCATTTCTCAAAAAATGTTAATTTTCATACAATCATATTTCAGCATCTTGGGCTTCCTTACATTAAAGACAAAATGTTATGGCATTGGGAAAGTTTGTGTCAGCAGTTCCTAAATATAATCAGAGACAAATATTAGAAGACAAGTTCATTATATCAAAACAAAGAACTTTCATCCTTTGCATTTTTAAATATTGTCACAAATTTGCTGTATTTTAATTTTATGGAACTCAGCACAATTGTATGGAGTTATTCCTACCATGTCCTTTCTGCCTTCACAGTGGTCTTTCATCAGTCTTCATTTTCTACATAACAAGAATCTCTCTTTGCTGTTTGACTTTTCAGCATGGTTGAGAATTGATATATTTTCCCCATTTTAATGAAAGTTGTCTCTATGAAGTGGTCATTTTGAGACATCCTTCTCCTTGATTTAAGGGAAAACAATGAAACACAAATAAAACAGGGAATTATTAGAAGAAAGCTATTTTGCTTCTCAGGGAACAAAATTTGAATACATTGAATACACCATGAGAAGTATAATCCATAGTAATTTCATTAGGATAAAAATACAATCATGCTTTCCCATACTCTTCAAGTGTCATATATCACTTACTTGTTTTATACTTAGAATACTATAAGCTTATTGGTGGTAACCTATTAATTGGTCTTGATATGTAAAATATATTCTTTTATATGTCCTTTATAATCGGTATATTGAAGCCCTTCTTGGTATAATCTGAAGAATTTGAAGTTTCTATGATACACTTGCTTGTTACTGGTCATCCTTGGAAGAACTTATTGTTTCTCCTTGCAAAAATAAGTCAGAATTCCTAGGACTCTTACCTTGATTTTCCAGGGAATAGATCAAAGTCTCTTTAGTTTGACTCATCCTGCTGAGTTTTCCATATTTAATTTGATCTTCTCGAAACACAGGAATATTGTTTCTCCTATTTTACTAATATTTTTTCAATCAAAATATATTTGCAAACTTCTCATTCACACTTTCTTTGCTAGTGATATTTAAAGTAATTATAATCAAGAAGACCCATATTATTTGAGCCATGATCAAGAAAACTGGGAAATTGCTTATTATTACATCTCTACAATGTTGAGATGATAAATACTATCCTCTGGAGGCTAATAAAGAGAAAACACAAATCCAGTTGTTCTGACATCTAATTCTATACATTTATAAATAACTATGGAACAGGTCATAGTGATGAATGTCTTTAATCTCAGAACTCATGAAGAGGCAAGAGGATCAAAGTGAGTTGGAGGCTATTCTAATCTACATAGATTCTCAAGACAGTTAGGGCTATACAGGGCTACCCTATCTTATAAATAAATAATTCAATGTTATGTTTGCATTTTATAAACAATAAAATCTAAAGTAACATAAAACTGAGGTGTGAATGAATTCTCCAGGACAAGCAGGACAGATGTTTCCACAGGCATGGGTTCATTTCCTTAAGTATCATTATGTTTCTGTGTGTCTCTTTTCTGTTTCTCTGTCTGTCTGTTTCTATTTGTCTGTCTCTCCCTGATCCCCATCTCTCTCTGCCTCTGTCTCTGTCTCTGTCTCTGTCTCTGTCTCTCTCTCTCTCTCTCTCTCTCTCTCTCTCACACACACACACACACACACACACACAAACACACATATACACACACACACACCCTCAGAGACCTAAAACTGGTGAGATAAAAACATAATAACATAAAGAAATGGCAAATTAGTATTTTGCATTCATATTCTCTACCACTTTACCCTTTAGGAAATAACTTATGAGTTTGTTTTTCTTAGGGTTTCTATGGATGTGGAGAGACAACATGATCACAGCAACTTTTATAAAAGACTACATTTAGTTGAGGCTGCCTGATAGGTTTAAAGGCCCATTATTATCATGATGGGAAGGATGGCAGAGTCTGGATAGACATGATGCTAGAGAAGGACTTAAGAGTTTCTACATCTGGATCTATTGAAAAAAGTTATTGCCCTCCTCTGGCAGGTAGGAGGAAGCTTTCTTCTGCAATATGTAGAACCCACGGATAAATATCCAGGTCCCACTCCAACAATGACACACTTTCTCTAAAAAGGCCATTTCTAACAGTATTACCGTTTATAGGCCAAGCATATTCAAACCATCATAGAGTTCTTGGATATGGGACATGACAAATTTATGAATGTAAAATGTTATATTTTGTAGAAAAAGAAAAAAACTTTCTTTGGAAGTTTTAAGTCCATAGCTTCTCTACATTAAGTGTACCTTTGCATAATGATGACAGAAGGAATTGTTGCTTCCATTTACTAAATAGTGTGTATTCGTGGGAAGATCACAAACACTCATGGTAGACAGACAGCAGTAGGGAGATAGACTGATGGAAGACAGATGGACAGAGTGATAAGTAACCTAAGACTAGAGATTTATTATTAGGTAATCATAGAATGGTAAGAATTTTAATTTAAAACATTTAGAATTGCCTGCAACATATTTTCAAAACTCAGCCATTGAGGACATTTCTTCCTGAGAGATTGGTAAGTTTTTAAAAGTAATGTTTTACCTTTTTAAAATCCATTTAGAATTTTATGTATAAGGAAGTACTTTATCAGAGGTCAAAAAGGTACAAATTGTAAAGGAAGGAGTCAAAGTATCACTATTTGTGGACAATATGATAGCATACTTAACTGACCCCAAAAATCCCACCAGAGAACTCCTAAACATGATAAACAACTTCAGTGAAGTAGGTGGATATAAAATTACCTCAAACAAATCAGTAGTCTTCCTCTACTCAAAGGATAAGAAGACTGAGAATAAATTAGGAAATTGATTTCCCTCACAATAGTCATAAATAATATAAAATATTATTGCTGTGACTTTAACCAAGCAAGTGAAAGATCTATATGTCAAAAACTTGAAGTCTCTGAAGAAAGAAATTGAACAAGATTTCAGAAGATGGAAAGACCTTTCCTGTTCATGGATCAGCAGCATTACTATAGTAAAAATGGCCATCTTGATGAAAGCAATCTATAGATTCAATGCAATTCCCATTAAAATTTCAACTCAATTCTTCATACACTTAGAAAGACCAAATTACAAACTCATTTGGATTTAAAAAAAGTCCAGAATAGCAATACTTTTTCTCAGCAATGAAATAACTTTTGGGGGAATCACCATCCCTGACACTATTGCTGTATTACAGAACAACAGTGATAAAAACTGTATGGTACTGATACAAAGACAGGCAGGTAGATTAACGGAGTAGAATTGAAGACCCAGAAATGAACCCACACACCTATGGTCACTTTGACAAAGAAGCTAAAACCATCCAGTGGAAAAAGGACAGCATTTTCAACAAATGGTTCTGGTTCAACAGGTAAAGGTGAATGCAAATCAATTCATTCTTATCACCTTGTACAGAGCTCATGTCCAAGTGGATTATGGTCCTCCACATAAAAGCAGATACATGGAAACTAAAAGAAGAGAATGTGTGGAATAGCCTGGAAAACAACAGTAGACAAATGGGACCTTATAATATTGCAAAGTTTCTATAAGACAAAGGGCACTGTCATTAAGACAATAAAGCAACCAACGGATTGCGAAAAGATCTTTTCCAATGCTACATCTGATAGAGCTCTAATGTCCTGTATAAACAAAAAACTCAAGAAGTTAAACTCTAGAGAACCAAACAACTCTGTTAAAAAAATGGGCTACTGAGCCAAACAAAGATTTCTCAATTGGGGAATGTCAAATGACCACAAACCACCTAAAGAAATGTTCAACATCCTTTGTCATCAGGGAAATGCATATATAAACAAACCTGAGATTCCACCTCATAGCAGTCAGAGTGCCTAAGACAAAAACCTCAGATGAAAACAGATGCTGGTTAGAATGTGGAGAATGGAGAATACTCCTCCATTGTTGGTTGAATTGCAAACTGCTACAACCACTCTGGAAATCAGTCTGGAGGTTCTTCAGAAAATTGGACATAGTACTACATGAGGACCCAGCTATACACCATTCCTAGGCATATATCCAAAAGATGCTCCTACATATAACAAGGACACATGTTCCACTATGTTCCTAGCAGCCTTATTTATTATATCCAGAAGCGGGAAAGAAACCAGATGTCCTTCAACAGAGGAATGGATACAGAAAATGTGGTACATTTACACAATGCAGTACTACTCAGCTATTAAAAACAATGGTTTCATGAAATTTTTAGGAAAATGAATGGAAGTAGAAAATACTATCCTGAGTGAGGTAACCCAATCACAAAAGAACACACATGATATATACTCACTGATAAGTGGATATTAGTCCAAAACTCAGAATGCCCAAGATACAATTTACAGACCACATAGAGTTCAATAAGAAGAAAGACCAAAGTGTGGATGCTTCAGTACTTTTTAGAAGGGGGGACAAAATATCCACAGGAGGAAATACAGAGATAATATTTAGGGCAGAGACTGAAAGAAAGGCTATCCAAAGACTGCCACACATGGGGATCTATCCCACCTGCAGTCACCAAACCCAGTTACTATTTGGGATGCCAAGAAGTTCATGCTGACAGGAGACTGATATAGCTGTCTCCTGAAAGGCTCTGCCAGAGTCTGACAAATGCAGAGACTGTTGCATGGAGTCAACCATTGGATTGAGGATTGGGTCCAAAATCAAGCAGAGAAAGGACCAAAGTAACTGAGGGGGCTGATAGACACCCAAGCATACCTGTAATTAGTTAGATGTAATGGTTGATTATGTATGTATGTAGATATTTAATGAAGGAAGACAACTTTCCTATTATGGTTGCACACGCTAAGGTCATGGCCTTTGTTCTTAGAAATGACAGTTTGACCAGTGAAGAATTCATCCAAAGCAGAGAAAGAAAAGTGAAAAATTGTTCATTTGGCTAAGATATGTGAGGCAGTGAATGGGTACAAACTTCAGTTGCCCTGGCATAAAGGTTTAATTAAGTAAAGTATCCCTATCATTTTCAAATTAAAATTATCTATTTTTTGTAATCTGTAAAGGTGGAAAGATGCTTTCAAAGATATAAAACTAACTTGAGGCTAAAGTATGATTATTCGTTCAAACTATAATGGTTGCTGATCTTACCAGTACTCTGTGTGTGTGTGTGTGTGTGTGTGTGTGTGTGTGTGTGTGTGTGTGTGTGCCTGCACCTGTACACCTGTCTGTGTGAGGGTGTGCATGTGTTCGTGCCTAGGTCTGTTTGTCCATCTCTAGGTATGCATTGTGGACTGGGGAGTTATGTTTCAGCATATAAAACAAATTGTGTTATAAGTTATTGTTCATGTACCTGATCACCTACAACCTACGGTAGTGAGATAAGGGTAGAAATAGGAGAATAGGCAGAAAACTCACAGGTCAGCTACTATGTAGTAAGGAGAGCTACAAACAGAGTCAGTTAAAACCATATGTTAGGTGAGAAGGTGAATGCACCATGATATGTATATACATATACTCTATCCCCACTTCTCTCTCTCTCTCTCTCTCTCTCTCTCTCTCTCTCTCTCTCTCTCTCCTTCTTGTCTGTCAGGATCCATTATTTGCTGAAGAATTAAATGCTATAAACAAATAGCATGTAAGAGCAAAGAATGTTTTATTGTGCAGAAGTCAGGCATGCTGGGTCATCCTATTGTCAAGATAGAGAGAGACAACCAAGTGAGTTCTCAGGCTTGATTTAAAGGCCCTTGGAATTCCAAGGTAGACAAGTTTTTTCTTACTCTATCTCTAGGCATTCTGGAACCATTTTTGGGTGTGAAGGCTAGAGCCTTATTTTTGTTTTTGTTTTTTGTTTTTGTTTTTGTTTTTTGTTTTTGTTTTTGTTTTTTGTTTTTGCTTTTTTGGTTTTTTTCTATAATAATTGGCTTGCCTGGGCTTGCCTGGACTTACCCAGTTCTTAAACCTAGTCTCCTTAACTGCTAATTTGAAGCCTTCTCGTTTGCCCTTTCAGTAATGGGCCATCTGGAATGCTTGAGATATTTCTGAGGCTCCTTCACACTAGCAGCTCCTGCTAGCCCCAGGAGAAAACCTAATAGCAGAGAAGAAATTGCCACAACTTTAACTCAATTGTTTGGAGGTGCTAGTTGATTGAAGGCATCATTCCCAGAGTAATAAATGACTCTGGGGACAAGCTGTGTAACAACACAAAATCCTCAGTTGTATTTAGAGCTAGGCCATGAATGCATAAAGCCAACCCTGTGGTAGAAACCCACCAAGCATTCTCTAGGTGGGCATGTATCCTGTACCAGTAGAAGTTACAGTTCAGTTGCAGAGGTGTGAATAGGCTAAAGGTGTCATATTTTTAATGTAGAGGTCCTGTCTGGTAACCAAGAATTCTATGTTAAGTCCAGGGCAAAGAGTTAAGGACTGGTAGTCCAATCTGTCTTCTTGCCAGACACTGTGGACTTGATGAAAAGGTTGTTGTATTGATCCTTAGGGTACCCAGATAGTATGGGGGTTACAGGCTGGTGTAGCAAAGTGTAAACAGCAAACTTTGCCTGAAAATCTACTCTGCTGGGACCTCAACTGGTGGATCATTTCTCTCCCAGCAGACTTAATGTGGTAATGACATATCGATGTTCTGACCACTTCCACCTTAACACCCATAGGTGTGGTCAGGATCATGGTATGAGGTTCTTTCCAACAAGGTTCCAGAGTCTTTGGTTATGTCTCTTAATACAATCTTCATCACCTGGTTCAAAACAATGGGGGTTAGAGGGAGGAGGAGACTCATTAACTTGGGGGATGGCAGTCTAGACTTGCTTCTAGACCGAATGAATGGCTTCCAAGGATTTAACACATTTATGTTGATCATATTCAGCTCTATTTAAGGGATAAGTTAAGAGAAATGACCAGTCACCACCAGTTTCAGTGGATAATTTGATCAAGGCCTTCTTCAGGGTCTGATTTAGCCTCTCAAATTTCCCCTGATCTCTGGTGTCTGTATTTATAATGCAATTTCCAACTGTTTCTCCGAACCTGTGCTAGAGACTGAGTTACCTGAGAGCTGAATACTGCTCCATTGTCAGACCTAAGCAGGGAAAGCAAACTATACCTGTGTATGATGTTTTCCAGAAGCTTCTTTGCCACTAGGTTGGCAGTCTTCTTCTTTATAGGCAGGCTTCTATCAATCCTGAAAATGTATGTGCAAAAAGTAATGAACACTTATATCTAAATGTTCCTGGTCTTATTTATGTATAATCAATTCCCAATCATGCCTTATCCACTGATCCCTAATTCTGGTTCCTGGAGTGGTTCCTTCTATAGGGTGTGAGGAGTTCACAGCCTGGCAGGTTGCACAGTCTGAGATTACCTCATCAACCAAGTATCCTAAGTCAAATATTTGTACTTTGCCCCTCATAGCAATTCCTTTAGTTTTCAGTGAGCAGATATGTTGGCAGCCTCAGAAGCCCCCCTTTTGGCTTTATCAGCTTATCCTGTTCACTCAGGCTATTTCTGTTGTTCCTTTCTGGTGCCCGGGCCAACAAGTTATGTCTATTTTAAGAAGAAGTCATAATACCTCCAATAAAATAAGTATTACCTCCTTATTTTTGATGTTATTTTTTCCTCAGTCAATAATTCCCTCTCTTGAAATATGGAACGCGTACATGAACCAGAGCAAAGACCTGGTTAGGACCTTTAGTTCATCTTTCTGGGTGGATGTTCCCAGCAGCAAAGGAGTTGCCCAAATAACAGAGTCCAAGTCCATTATCACATTCCCCACATACCTAATTCCATTCTGGATAAAGATACTGCCTGCCATCTTTGAAGTAGATAGCTTCCACATTTGGCCAAGGTATGTAAGTCAAGACAGACCTGGTGTTCTCGATGTGCCCCAGAACTATGGAAAAATCATGCTGTTCATCCGTAGATGGGTCAGGTAGTGTGGTGGCTGGGTTAGGGGAGATTATGGGTTATATCTTATGTGAGGTAATTCTAAAGAAGAGCCTGAAAGTGCATCAGTCTGGGTTTGGACAGCCACCTGCTGTGTGAATTCTTGAAGGTTCCCTCAACAGCATGGGGGTGGTGATAACAAGTTCCTGACCCCTGGTTATTTTATTAGCATCCTTGACTAGCAGGGCAGTGGCAGCTGTGATGCTAAGGCGTGCTGGTCATCTTCTTAGATAAATAAGCCACAGGTCTTTCCAAGGCCCTGAAGTTTGGGTGAACACTCTTTTTGCTAAATCGTTTCTCTGATCCACACATAGGTGGAAAGGTTTGTGTTTGTTGGGAGGGCCATGGTTGGCACTGCCAATAAGGCTGTTCTTATATTATCAAAAGCCATGCTTATATCAGGAGTCTATTCTCTTCTTGGCCCCTAGAGGCTTCATATCTGTGATGGTTTGTACATGTTCAGCCTGGAGGTGGCACTATTAGAAGGTGTGGCTCTCTTGGAGTAGGTGTGGCACTGTGAGTGTGGGCTTGAAGACCCTCATCCTAGCTACCTGGAAGCCAGTGTTCACCTCGCAAACTTCAGATGAAGATGTAGAACTCTCATCTCTGCCTGCATCATGCCTGTTAACCCTGTATTAGACATAAAACCTTGATGCTAATAGAGTGAACTTCTGAACTTGTAAGCCAGCCCCAATTAAATGCTGTCTTATAAGAGTTGCCTTGGTCACAGTGTCTGTTCACAGCAGTAAAACACTAAGACACCATAGCAGTGAACCCTTAGGATTTATGGAACTGGGAAGCTTAGGATGATTTACTTCTGGGACATCCAACACCATGTATTGGCCAAAACCCCTGATAGGTGACCTCAAATTGCTAAATCTGGGCCTTCTTATCAGACACTCAATAGCCAAGTTAATTCAGTTCCTGTAGTGAATCTCCTGTGGCCTCCTGGGATGTCTCCAAATTGGGGACCCTGCAATACATATTGGAGCACAGCTTCTTGTGGGCAGACCCACGGTACTCACCCAAGTCCTTATACAGTGCCTTGGGGGAAGTTCTTGAATTTTTGAAGCAGGTGTGTTCAAGTTAGTTGGCAGTTGAAGCCTCTCTCCATGTCTTACTATTCAAAGAAAAATAGGGGCTGACTTTTGAGTGCCAGAGGCAAGCTGCAAAGCTATTAAGTGGCTAAAACTACCAAAGTTTCAGGGGTGTTATCAGTTACCAGTCCATGTGTGCCCAACCATTTGGACACTTTGTCTTGGGAAGGTGGAATTCGAGGAGTTTAACTGCACTTATCCCAAGGTGCTACTGTGCTATAGGGAAGTGCTCAGACACTCCTCAGAGGGTGGGAAAGGACAACCTGAGACTTGGGAATGCCAGCGCTGGTTCAGGGGTCCCTGGGCATTTGATGAGGCTGGGACTGTGTGGTTCTCTGACACAATGTCTAGTCTGGGACTGGGGGAAAGGGGAGCTCTGGCTTGCTCCAGTGATGATGATTTGTGAAGGCAAGCTTGCTGGTGGCTTTGACTGGGAGTAACCAGAGGCCTTCTACAGGAGAATTAAGCAGTGGTTCTGTAGTTGATATGCTTTCTCCATGGGTCCCCATAGTGGATCTTGATGAAAGAAACAGTCCATGTATCTAAACCATTTATTGGTTGTTCATGGCACAAAATAGATGCATAATTACCATACCCACTTCACATGGTGGACCTGAGATTAAATACATTTAATTAATGGCCCCCTATAAGGGAGGGAGGAATGTCTCGGAAGAGAAGCTTGTTACTTAAGTCCTCCAGGCCTCTAGATACCTCACTGCCATGGAGAACTCTGTTTGGGGCCTATGTGACTATAGGGTACTTTTGTTTATGTGGCATGTGTTCCAGGCCAGGATTCTGGCAGGGGATAGGGAATTGCCTAAGCCTCAGGTCTGTACCCTCAGAGTCTCTGTTTCTCAACCTCCTCTACCTTACCAAACTTTCTGGCATGGTTTTATGTCTAATACAGGGTTAACAAAATTCAGGGTTATATCTAATAGCCTGGTTAACGAAAGCTGTGTTTGCAGCTGACTGTGCTTTCTGACTTCTGGGTCATAAAGAGAGTAGTTTCTATAGACTTCAAAAGGTCTTTCTAGATATTCCCTGGGTCTATTTTTTCCCTGCATCACCTGGTTTACCTTAGCTAAATTTGTGGGCCGTCTGGCAGTCTCTCAGAGGCCCCTCATTAATACTGGTGGTATTTGCCTTCCGCAGTGTAAAAATCCTAGTGGGGTCAAGGCAAAGGAAAGGCTACATTTATTGGCATCAGGGAGTGGCTTTATGGTTGACTCTGAATCTAGCAATGATATCACCCCTTACATCTTAGCCCAGATAAAAGTCAGAGACCCCAAACCCCTTGCCCTTTCTTCTTCTTTGCCTCCTCTTTCTCTTCTCCTCCCCACTTCTCCCACAAAAACCTCTTTTATGCAGCTGTGCTGTCCTGAATACAAGCCACCTTCTAACACAAGAACATTCATTATCACCTCGGATTTGAGTGGCAGCCCATTTGCTCCTAGAACAAATTTTCAGGCAGCTCCCAGTATCCTCTTTCTCGTCTGTTGTGAAGAGGTCTTGGACCAGGTGGGCTGGTGAGTCAGCATTATTGAATCTAGACTTGTGAGAGGCGTTTATCTTTCAAAAAATAGGGAGTTCTGCCAACTTCCAATTGTAAAGATCATTACAGGTAAATGACACATATGTCATGAACTGTTTCCCCTAAACATTTGTGGGGTCCATAATCTAGTGGGCTAAGGCTGTAGTAGAGATGGCCTTATTGGCAGTACTAGCCAGAGTGTAAAATGAACACCAAGTCGAATCAGGAGAGTAGGGGGCTGCTCCTCTCTCTACCCATGCTGGCTAGGCAGAGGCAGCAGCAGTGGTGACAGGAGCAGAAACAAAAGGAGGGGAGAGATCCTCCTTAGGAACAGAAAGGAGGCACAAGGCAGAGGACAGAGGCTGATATCCTCTTTAGAGGGAGAAAGGTGGGAAGTAGTGAGGTCCATAGCACTTGTTCCAACTGGTCCCAGGTCACATAAACTAAACCTTCACCCTGTAAATGATGATGAGATAGAAAGTCCTCTCTTCAGGTCATTCTACCTTATAGGGGGCCATTCATTCCTGGAAAAGATGGTTAGTTTGCAGGAACCAACAACCAGACAGTTGTCTTCTTGTAACATTGTAAAATGTTCCAGGACCAAGCCCAGTGGTGTGCTTTATGTCTGTCACATCATAGAAATAAAGAAAAAATTATATAAGAAAAGAAAAAGCACAAACAGAATACACACAAACAGACACAGAAGGACATATTTGGGAAAATAAAAACAAATTGAAAGTCTGCCTCAGTGCATGAAGGAGCCCATATACCCATAGCAGGAACAGAATTCAAAGAATAACTACCAAATTCTTCAGCTTCTAGTAGGGAGTCAGGAGTGCCCTCCATTGTCCCTGGCTGAGTGAAAAAATATAAGCCCCCCTTGTCCCTTTTGACCTCCTGATTAAACCTGAAATAAAATTAAACCTGAAACAGAAGCATAGAGATAGACAAAACAAAAGACATCTGAGCACTTGAACTTACAGATTGGAAAACACTCCATTATTTATGCCAGGGGTATCCAGCAAATCCTGGGATGAACCAACATTTGTAACGGTCTATGATTCAAAGAAGAATGATACTATGGTTTCAAATAGTACGTAAGCACACGGAGTGTTTTTTCTGCAGAAGTTAGCATTCTGAGATCTCCCATTACTCAAATAGAGAGACAACAAAATGAGAACCCTCAGGCTCAATTTAAAGCACATTGGAATTCCAGGGTAGATGAGTTTTATCTTACTCTATCTCTAGGCATTCTGGAACCATTATTGGGGTATGAAGACTAGAGCCTGTTTTTTGTTTTTTCTATTACTAATTGACTTGACTGGGCTTGTGTGGACTTACCCAGTTCTTATATCTAGTCTCTTTAGCTGCCAATTTGAAGTCTGCTGCCATGGTATCAGCCTAGCCTTCTAATTTCTCTCTCTGTCTCTCTGTCTCTCTGTCTCTCTGTCTCTCTGTCTCTCTGTCTCTCTCTCTCTCTCTCTCTCTCTCTGTGTGTGTGTGTGTGTGTGTGTGTGTGTGTGTGTGCCTGTGTGTGGTCTCTCTTTCTCTTTCTCTACATACCACACTCAATCTAAATGTCACTATATTGTTGGTACTCAGCTTAAAAATCCATCATCTAACATAAACTATGATAATTGATATGTTTAACTCATTACAAAGGATGAAATTGATTTTAGGGACATTAGAAAAATGTTTTCTAAAAAACTGTATATGATCTAGACTGTGCAACAGGCCATCCAATCGTGTGTACTTAGTTTTCTGTTTTCACAAAACAAGAAACATTAAAAACAAATCCCTGAGACCTGACTCAAAGTTTTAGGCAGTCTTACTGTAACTATCTACATAAAGTCCCCTGGGTATCTGAAATAAAAAGACTATAGGAAAAGAAATGCTTCCCAGAAGAATAGAAACGTTGGTTCCCAGGTTTTGCTATTTACTATGTTTCTTACATTGGAACACTTTACAATACAGACATTAAATTATTCACAGTTCGTGGTATAAATATAAGTTCTAAAGATCACTGAGTTCACAATTTCTAACATGCCACTAATTCTATCTCACCTGTCACCTAACCATTCGATCAACCACCACCTCAGAATAATTTGCAAGTTCACATAGAATACTTAATCTCACAGTTGATGTCACTCACCACCTTGTGTTTTCTCTTCTAGGTAGGTTTGTAATGATTTATTTATTTCTTCCCTTCTCTCTCCCTCCCTTCCCTCTTCCTTCCCATCCTGCCTTATTTCTGTATTTCATAATCTAGTTGTCCCTATGAGGGATGTTTCTTAGATTATTAGTCGAACTCTCCATTTCTAATGGTTCAACTTGGTTATCAGCTTGACTGAATTTTTGAAATTGCTAGGATTGGCTAAGCTAAGCCAATTCATGGAAGTGTCTCCGGAGAATATAATCGTATGAGATATTGAATGAGAAGATCCTTTCTGAATATGAGTGATTTTCTACAAGACTGGAATTCTTAATGAAGAAAGATAAGAGCATCTTTGTTTTGAATGACCATATGCTGATATCTCTCACTTCCTTAGCATTTTTATGAGGTTTCAACCATAACTTTCCGGTGAGACTCCAGACTTTCAGCACTAGAGAGTCATTATGGAGGTGCCCACTTTATCATTTTGCTAATCTAATTCTCTGTGGAAGGCCATTGTTGGAATATCGAATCCACAGTGGAATCTTATGCATTAAACTCTATTCTGTAACACTTACAGAGCCTTTTCTAAAACATTACCTTTATTCTTTCTCTTGGTATTTACTTGGTCTCCATAGTTTCAAATATTAATAATTCTTGTATTTGGTGGTCTGAATTGTTGACCAGCCATCTACTGCATGTCTCTTATATGTGATTGCTCTCCATACACATATATGTCTCCCCCTACAGTTGCTATAGAGAGCTTTTGCAATGCTTGTTATAACCACATGTCTTGTACTTCTTTCCACCTTCACATTATTTTATGTAATTTCAGAATTGGACTAAACATTTATAAAACAAGACCATGTATGCTCTAACCATTTATTTTTTAGACCCCCCAGACTTACCTTTCCTAAATATGTGTGTTTTTATGTTTTTAAGCATTTGTCATCTACCCCAAATTCTTTGATCTTTAATTAAGAAAGTAATTTACAATGTTTCTTTGTTATCATTTTTGTACATATTTAGTTTCTACTCAGTTAAATTCAAGGTTCCCACACATACAAACTACTATCAGAAAAATAACTTGACCTGAGTTTAATTATTATGAGCTCTCTGGATATGTATTCCCATCTAAAATTACAAAGTCACATGGTATTGATATAGATTAGCCTTCCTGATTTTTGCACTTATTTCAACGGGAAGAGGCATTGTCAATATTTGCATGTGTTCATTCAGTATTTACTCTGGTGGTACTTTGATTTACCTCATGACACATAGCAAATATTTAAACTAATATATATATTAATTATATAATTTATATATACATGGTAAATATGTATGTATATATGAAGACTGCCATAAATAAGAACATGGTACAAAAATATGCATTCTTCTTTTATTTTCAAGTCTTTGAACAAAGCTCTCTTACAAGGACAAATGTAGCTGATTTTATCCTTGATTCCTTATGCACTTCATTCTTTTGATGATGCTCTTTTGGGGACTGCCCTATGTAGGATGTAGGACAGCTTCAACTGAGAATATTCATTTGTCTTCATTTAAGTCCACAGTTTCCCTCTGGCTAATTTATTTTTATTGTCTTGCAAAATGCATATATCACTTTGAGTTTGCAATCTTAGAATTGGCCAAACCAACTTTTTATTCATCTACACAGCAATGCAAGTTACAAGATCCAGGCACATCTAAAGAGTAGAGAAATTATTTTTATTGCTTGATAAAATAAATAGCAAGTGCACGGATATCCTAATACTATTATCTTAATACCATCAACTGGGATAATCAATACAGCATGCCCTACCTGAAGGGTATTGTGCTAATTTTCATAATCACCCACATCTTTCACTAGAATGCTATAATTCCCACAACTACATAAAGAAATATAATTCCAAAGTTTGGGTCAATTTTTTTTCAAATTACTTTCCTTTGAAGCAAAAGTTTCTGATTAAAAGGAAATGAAACAAAGCAATCATTTAAGCACTAAGCCTGCTTCTGCTTCAACAATAAGGTAATTATAAAATAAAGATGCTAATGGAAGAAAGAAAAGAAGGGCGGGGAGGGACAAATAATGACTCAATACAACCAAAGAGCTAAACTGTAGCAATCAAAGCAAATAGCAAGGAAACAAAGGCACTGATTAAATTCAACCTCTTTTGCACTCAAAATAATATGCATGCCAAATCATTTTGACAAACTGTATAGAAAAGACGTAAGTTGAAGCCCACTGAGCATTAATAATTCTATTTTCATTACCATTAGAGGAAAGATGCATTTCCTTGATCAATTGGGAAAATAATTCCTATTAAATTCTGTGTATGTGAAAATATACCAAGCTACTTAATGCAAGTTTGTCCTTGCTCTGGACTTGAGACATTAGAAAAAATAGTATATTTCATCAGAATTCTCTTCCTCTTCCTAATCACAGCACAAGATTTTTGCCTAAGTATAATTTCTATTGTTATATCAAAACCAGAACTAGTAGGTGAATATAAAAACAAACCCTGAAATCAATTGATGGCTTAGCTGGTAAAATGTCTTAAGTTATGTAAGCATAAGGTTATGTGTTTGGGACCTGAGAACATAGAAATCTGTCAGATTCGTGGTACAAGTCTCCAGTTTCATCTGCTCTGCAAGAAGAGGGAGACAGAACCTGAGATATCTCTCGAGTTCATTGGATAGCCAATTAATGCATATGTACAAATACTAGATATAGATACATACCAACAGACAGAAAAAAGGAAAGAGGAGAATTAGAAACATGAAATAATTAAGTAAACAAGGTGAGAAATAAAAATATATTGAAATTTCACTTGCTTTTTAAATTTCAGATGGTATTTTCTTAATATCCACCTCTTAATCATCATAATAAGGGTATACATTTTCCTCATAGCTTCTGTAGAATGTAGGAGACTAATATATCAAAGGTAAACACTTTTATCAAAATGCAAAGGCTTTTCCTGTCACAAACCACAAAGCAACTTTATTTTAATTTGCATTGGGTGATCAGCAGACATAGATGACCCTTGAAGATGCCTCAGCACTGAACATTTCTACTCTCAGACTGAAATATTCTCTACCCTATTTCAACCTGCAATAAAAGGTTTCTTCTATTTTTACTTCCTTTTATTTGCTTGGTAAAATTCTTGTTTTGACAGTGACATTCACATATTAGCAGAATTGAGATGCTTGTAATGTACTGAAAACTGTAATTATGCAAGTTCTAGAGGACTGAAGATCACTGCAATAGTTTAGAACAAATAGTTCACTTTAGAGAAACTCTTTTATTCAGATCCAATTTGCTAGACAATGGCTAAGAATTTTATTACCAGACCAGACTTAGTGGGAAAAAAAGGCTTGTGATTTCATTCTTCAGGTAACTTGAAATATTAAATATCCCTCTGAGGATTTCCTGTACACTTTTATTTAGCCTTCACTGCATATATTTCTGCCTGTCTTTTCAGTATGAGAATTGCAATTGCAAACTATTACTAAATTACCTACATTTGAATGTGATTAAATGTAACTACAATCTAATATATGTTTCAGAACTTCCTGTAAGGCATTGGGCTTGAGGGTCACTGGATAAATCATCACTGATGTACACTTTGAATTGCTTTGCAGCTGGTAAAAGGCAGCATTCAGTAAGCTGCTTGTATAACATGACAAAGAATAGAATTTTAGTTCATGAGAGAGCTCCAGAAAAACAATAAGAAATTTACAAAGGAGTGACTAACATCTGAGAATAATAAAGAGCAATGTTGGAAAGAAAATGCAAATCAGTCACAACAAGTCCGTCTGACTGAACTTGTATTTCTCAGTTAAAAAAATCTTTTTAAACATTGGAAAATATGTTTGAAAATTTGATCATTATATATTAAGCAGATTTATTTTTCTAATCTTAACTTTTAAGAGATAAGACCTGTTTTTTAGGTAATTACCTTTAAGTATTTTTAGCCTGGCTCTGAAGGTAAATCCTTTTCCCACTAATGCTCATGAGTTCAATTTGATCTCATGGTTTTCATGATGAAGGGAAAGAACAAACACTTGAAAACTGTGCTCTAACCCCACAAGTGCCCTATGGCACTTATACTGGGGTATATGCAGATACATATGCATACACATGTATACACACACACACACACACACACACACACACACACACATCCCCATACACACACTTACACTCACAAATAAGTTAGAACAAGTTTTGAACATTTGAAAAAGATGATTGCATACTTTGGAGATATTTGAAAAAATATATTGTATATTGTTTTCATGTTTGAAATTGGTCACTTAGTTTTTAACTTTTTAAAAGACTAAATTAATATATTGTGAATAAAGTCCAATTTTTACCTAGGTTTTATACTGAGAGAGAATGAGTCCATGATGTTATTCAAACTGACAGTTCAGGAGACTAGGCCTAAATCTTAATTCAGAAGAACTGGGCAAGTGTACACAAGTCCAGGCCTCAGAAGCTACCCCATACCTGGCCTGAGTCTAGGACAATGAGTCTGCAGCATTTCCCAGACTTCCTCAGCAACAGTTTCTAGATACATAGCAAATTTTTTCTAAAGTATGAAGCCTTTAACAAACTACCATCTCACACACCTGACAATAGAAATAGAAACCCTGATGCTTCAAGATTTCTGTGAAGGTAAAAGAAACCCAAAAGAATAAACTAGGGAACTGGAGCCTATATACAGTGATGAATATGTGCTCTATATTATTTGAAATATTTACAATGTGAGTTTACTAAATACAGAGAACATAATATAGGGGGAAGTAACTATAACGTTTGAAACAACTAATATGAAATAAAAAGAGAAAACAGATTTAAAAATATTTAAAGATCCTAGTAAAAATTGCCATCATTAAAGAAAGGCAAAAATAAATGTATATATTATGTTCAGTAGGATTTTCAAAGAGAAGAAACTCCTATGAACTATGGAAGATATTATTTTTATAAGGAATAAAAGAAACATTAACTAAATAATATTTGCCCTCAAAAAATTCTATGGTTATACTAGCATGGTCCAGGTCTTGAATTCCAACTCACTTACACACACAAAGACACACACACACACACACACACACACACACACACACACACACGGAGGTTGGGGAGAAGGCTCAGGAATTAATGTGTACATGCATATATATATATATATATATAATACATATATAGTTAAAAATAAAATAAGTTGCTATGCATTTTAATCCTTGAAATCATATTTTAATAATGATACCAAGCATGGAAAATTATTCATGATAGGTGACTTTCACCCTCGTTCCTTTCAGTCTGTACACTTTCTGTCCCAGTCTTGTACACTTAGTGCACAGCTATTTTACCTACTCCATCCATTCTCTGAATTCTTCACCTGATTGCAGTTGATCCAGCTTTGTTCAATTTTCCAATCCTGTGTGTCAGATATATATATATATATATATATATATATATATATATATATATATTACAATATCAAAGAAAACATAAAACCCAAAAAGGTCCTCACCTAAACATCCAGGAAATCCAGGACACAATGAGAAGATCCACCTAAGGATAGTGGATACAGAAGAGAGCAAAGATTCCCAACTTCAAGGGTTAGTAAAATTATAGGAGAAACTTCCCTAATCTAAAGAGATGGCCAGAAACATGCAAAAAGTCTACAGAAGTCCAAATCGATTGAACCAGAAAAGAATTTCCTCCCCTAACATAAGAGTCAAAACACCAAATGCAAAAAACAAATAAAGAGTATTAAAAGAAGTAAGGGAAAGAGGTCAAGTAGCATATAAAGCAGAGCTGTAAGAATTACAACAGACTTCTCAACAGAGACTATGAAAGCCAGAAGATACTTGGGCATATGTCATACATACTCTAAGAGATCACAAATGCCAACTTAAAACTCTCAATTAACATAGATGGAGAAACAAAAATATTCCATGACAAAACAAAATTACACAATATCTTTCCAGAAATCAGCTCTACTAAGGCGAATAGATGGAAAACTCAAACACAAGTAGGGAAACTACACCCTGGAAAAAGCAAGCAAGTAATTTAATTTCAACTCACCCAAAGGAAGATAGCCACACAAACATAATTCCATCTTTATCAACAAAAATAACAGCAAACAAAAATGACTATTGTTTACTATTTCTTAACATCACTGGACTCAATTCTGTAATAAAGAATAATAGACTAACCTACTGGACAAATAATGGAATGCAGCATTTTGGTATATATAGGAAACACACCTCACTAACAAAGACAGAAACTATCTCACAATTAAAGGCTAGAAAACAATTTCCTAAGCAAATGGTCTCAGGAAACATACTGGAGTAGCCATTATAATATCAAACAAAATTGACCCAACCAAAAGTTATCAAAAAGATGACGAAGGAAACTTCATACACATCAAAGGAAAAATCTATCAAGATGAACTCTCAATATGGAAAAACTATGCTCCAATTGCAAGTGCACCTACATTCATAAAAGAAACCTTACTAAAGTTCAAAGCACACATTGCACCTCAAACATTAATAGTGGAAGACTTCAACACCCCACTCTTATCAAAGGGCAGATCATGGAAACAGAAACAAAACAGAGCCATACAGAATCTAACAGACATTATGAATCAAATGAATTTTACAGATATCTATAGAACATTTCATCCTAAAACAAAAGAATACACCTACTTCTCAACACCTCCTGGTATCTTCTCCAAAATTGAGCATCACAATCAGGCATTAACAGGTACAAGAAGATTGAAATAATCCCATGCATCCTATCCAATAACCACAGACTACAGCTGGTCTATAACAACAAAAACAGCAGAAAGCCCACATAAACATGGAAAGTGAACAACGCTCTACTCAATGATAATTTTATCAAGCAAAAAATAAAAAAGCAATTAAAGTCTTTTTACAATTTAATGGCAATGAAGGCACAACATACTCAAACTTATGGGACACAATGAAAGCAGTGCTATGAGGAAAACTCATAACTCTGAGTGCCTTCAAGAAAAAAACTAGAGAGAGCATACACTAGCAACTTGACAATACACTTAAATCTCTAGAACAAGAAGAAGCAAATAACCCTCAAGAGGATTAAACAGCAGGAAATAATCAACCACAGGGCTGAAATCAACTAAATAGAAACAAAAAGAACTATACAAAGAATCAACAAAACTAGGAGCTGGTTCACTGAGAAAATCAACAAGACAGATGAAACTTAGCCAGACTAACCAGAGGGCACAGGGAGTGTATCCAAATAAACAAAATCAGAAATGAAAAGGGAGAAATAACAACAGAACCTGAGGTAATTCAAAAAAATCATCAGATCCTACTACAAAAGCCTATATTCAACAAAACAAAAATCAGGAGTAAATGGACAATTTTTCTAGACAAATATCAAGTATCAAAGTACTATCACGATCAGATAATCCCCCTAAAGAGCCCTTAACTCCTAAAGAAAGAGACAGAGACAGAGTTATTAATAGTCTCCCAACCAAAAACAGCACTGGAACAGATGGGTTTAGTGTAGAATTCTGTCTAACCCTCATAGAAGACATAATACTCTCCAAACTATTCAACAAAATAGAAAGAGAAAGAACACTACCCATTTACTTCTATGTAGCCATTGTTAGGCTTATACCTAAACCACACAAAGACCCAAAAAAGAAAGAAAAATTCAGACCAATCTATTTTTTGAATATCAATGCAAAAATATTCAATAATATTGTCACAAATCAAATCCAAAGCATATCAAAACAATCATTCATCATGATCAAGAGGCTTCATCCCAGGGATTCAGGGATAGATCTATATATGGAAATCCATCAATGTAATCCATTATATAACAAACTCAAAGAAGAAAACCATATCAGCATATAATTAGATGCTGAGAAAGCATTTGAGAAAACTCAATACCCCTTCATATTGAAAGTCTTGGATGGATCAGGAATTCAAGGTCCATACCTAAATATAGTAAAAGAAATATTCAGCAAACCATTATCCAACATCAAATGAAATGGAGAAAATTGAAACCATCTCACAAAAATTCGGGAATAGGCTGTCTATTTTCTCCCTACTTATTCAATATAGTACTTGGAGTCCTAGCCAGAGCAATAAGACAACAAAAAAGTCAAAAGGATAGAAAATTGGGAAAAAGAAGTCAAAATATCACTATTTGCACATTATATGATTAGATAGTATATTTAGCTGACCCCAAAAGTTCCACCAGAGAACTACTAAGCCTGATAACCAACTTTAGCAAAGTAGCTGGATATAAAATTAACTCCAACAAATCAGTAGCCTTCCTCTTCTCAAAGGATAAACAGACTGAGAAAGAAATTATTGAAATGACACCCATCACATTAGACACAAATAAACTAAAATGCCTTGGTGTGACTCTAACCAAGCAAGTAAAAGATCTTTATGATAAGAACTGCAAGTGAAATGAAAAAATTCTCAAAAGATGGAAAGTTCTCTAATATTCATGGATTGCCAGGATTAATATAGAATTGGTCATCTTGTCATAAGCAATCTACAGATTCAATGCAATCCCGATCAGAATTCCAACTCAAATCTTTGTAGAGTTAGAAACAGAAATTTGTAAATTCATTTGGAATAACAGAGCAACCAGGATAGCTCAACAATAAAAGATCTTTTGGGGGAAATCACCATCCCTGACCTCAAGCTGTATTCCAGTGCAATCGTAATAAAAACTGTATGATATTGTCAAAGAGACAGATAGGTATATCAGTGGCACAGAATTCAAGACCTAGAAATGAACCCACACATCTATGGTCACTTGATCTTTGACAAAGAAACTAAAATCATTAGTGGAAAAAAGAGCATTTTCAACAAATGGTGCTGGTTCTACTGGTGGTCAGCATGTAGAAGAATGCAAATTGATCCTTTCTTTCAGGCCAAGTAAATGAAGGACCTTCATATAAAACCAGATACACTCTAACTAATTGAAGAAAATGTGAGGAAGAGCCTGATCACATGGGCACTGGAGAAAATTTCATGAACAGAACACCAATGGCTTATACTCTAAGATCAAGAATTAACAAATGGGACTTCATAAAATGGCAAAGTTTTTGTAAGGGAAAGAATATGTAATCAGGACCAAACCCCAGTGAACAGACTGAGAAAAAAATCTTTCCCAATCCTGCATCTGAAAGAGGGCTAATATTCAATATATACAAAGAACTCAAGAAGTTAGACTGCAGAGAATCAAATAACCCTATTAAAAATGGGGTACAGAGCTAAACAAAATGTCCATCATCCTTAGTCATCAGCTAAATGTATATCTAAGCAACCCTAGGATTCTACCTCACACCAGACAGAATGACTAAGGAATATATATATATATTAGGTGAAAGCAGGTATTGGTGAAGATGTGGAGAAAGAACACTTCCCCATTGTTGGTGGGATTTCAAGCTGATACAACCATACTAGAAATCAGTTTGGACTTTCTTCAGAGAATTGGACATAGTACTACCTAAGGACCCAGGTATACCACTTATGGGCATACACTCAAAAGTGCTCCAACACATAACAAGAAAACATGCTCCTCTATACTTATAGAAGCCTTATTTAGTCAAATAGTCAGAACCTAGAAATAACCCAAATGTCCTTCAACAGAAAAATCAATGCAGAAAATATGGAACATCTACACAATGGAGTGCTACTTAGCTATTAAAAAAAATAACTTCATTACATTCTTAGGCAAATGGACGGAACTAAAAACCTTTATCCTGAGTGAGGTAACCCAACTACAAAAAACACACATGGTATGTACTCACTGATATGTGGATATTGGCACAAAATCTAGGCTTACTCAAGATACAATACACATACCACATGAAGCTCAAAAAATAAGGACTGCCAAAATGCAGATACTCTGGTCCTCCTTAATAGGGCGAACAAAAATATTCATAGGATGAGATATGGTGACAAATTTTAGAGCACAGCCTCAAGGAATGATCATTAAGAGTCTGCCACATCTGGAGATCCAGCCCATAAACTTAGAGCCACCAAACCCAGTCAGTATTGCTGAAACCAAGAAATGCATGCTGACTGGAGCCTGATATAGCAGACTCCTGAGAATCTCTGCCAGAGCATGATGAATATAGAGGCGAATACTAGCAGCCAACCTTTGAACTGAGAATGGGGTCCCCATTGGAAGAGTTATAGAAAGGATTGAAGGAACAGAAGGTGTTTGAAACCCCATAAGAACAACAATAACAAACAATGAGAACTCCCAGGGACAAAATCACTACCCAAAGAGTACACATGGACAGATCCATGTCTCTACCTGCATATGTAGCAGAGGATGGCCTTGTTGGACATTAATGGGAGGAGAAGCCCTTGGTCTTGCCAATTTGCTCTGCCACCCTCCAGTGTAGGAGAATATCAGGGCAGGGCGGCAAGAAGGGGTGTGTGCTTTGGTGGGGGCACACACTCATAGAAGAAAGGGGAGGGGATATTGTACATGGGGTTTATAGACAGAAAACCTGGAAAGGGGATAACATTTGAAATGCAAATAAAAATATCCAATAAAAAAAGTGAAATCTAAGTTTAACCCAGGTGAAAAATATCCAGGAAAGCTGGTACAGTATCAAAAGTCCAAACTTATAAATAATAGAAATAGTGGAAGCAGAGGAAGCCCACTATTGTAGAACAAAAATTAGCAGCAAAATCATGGAAAAGAAATGCACAAACTAAGGGACAGGGTGCTTATCAATTTCCAAGATGCAATCAGAATATCAAATAGATTGGAGGACAAGAAGTTGCTCACCACATATAATATTCAAAACACTAAATGCAAAAAACAAAAAAAAATTAAAACCTGTAAGGGAAAAACCTAAGTAACATAAAGGCAGATGTATTATAATAATACACATCTTCTCAACTGAAACCAAAATCCAGAAAGACATAGATAATTATGCTGGGAAATTTCAGAGACAACATTAGCCAGTCCAGACTATTGCTTTGTTTTCATTTTAATTTTTGTTTCCTTTGTCTATAATTTATTTTTATTCACTTTACATTCTGATCAAAACTCCCCCTCCCTCCTTTCCTCCAAGTCCCAACTGTATTAGTCCCTATCCAATTTTCCCCTCCCCTTCTCAAGTAGTAGCACCCCTTGTGTACCTGCCCACCAGCCTTTGGTGCAGGATGATAAATTTGAATCTATTTGCATTATTACACATGCAGATATCTAACTAAATAGCTATTTCCTGAAAATGCTTCTCCTTTTTCATTGTATGTTTTCAGCTTCTTTGTAACAATCAAGTATCTGTAGGTATGAGGCTTTATTTCAGGGACTGTGATTTAGTTCCATTTCTCATCCTGTCTGATTCTATATCAATTCCATGCAGTTTTTATTACTATTGCTCTGTAATACAGCTTTAAGATAAAGATGTTGATACATCCAGAAGTTCTTTTATTATACACAATTGTTTTAACTATCATAGAATTTTTTGCTTTTCCATATGAAGTTGAGAATTGTCCTGTCAAGCTTTGTAAATAATTATATTTGGTGAGTCTCTCATTGGATTGCTTTGGTAAGATGGCTATGTGGTTACATGTTAACCCTACTTATCC
This sequence comes from Rattus norvegicus, assembly GCF_021556685.1. Taxonomy (NCBI): domain Eukaryota; kingdom Metazoa; phylum Chordata; class Mammalia; order Rodentia; family Muridae; genus Rattus; species Rattus norvegicus. Next base: position 20,139,889 of record NC_141546.1, on the reverse strand, counting down.
ATGAGCATGGAAGGTCTTTCCATCTTCTCATATCTTCCTCAATTTTCTTCCTTCAGAGACTTGAATTTCTTGTCATACAGGTTTTTCAATACAGATATTTTATATTATTTGTGGAAATTGTAAAGAGTGCTGTTTCCCTGATTTCTTTCTCAGCTGGTTTATTGTTTTTATAAGGGAAGGTTACTGATTTTTCAGTTGATTTATTATCTACCATTTTGTTGAAGGTATTCGACAGCTTATATATACCAGCATATCACATGTAAATATCAAATGTTGACTTTTTCATTTACTATCTGTATCCGCATGAACTCATTTAATTGTCTTATTGCACTAGCTAGAACTTGATGTATTACATTGCAAAGAGGCAGAAAAGATTGACAGCCTTGCCTTGTCACTGATTTTAATGGAATTCCTTTAGTTTTCTTTCCATTTAAGCTATTGGTTTGCTGTAGATTGATTTTATTTTGTTTAGGTATATTGTCTTGTATCCATGATCGATACAAGGTTCTTAAAATAAATGGGTGTTGTATTTTGTCAAATGCTTTTTCAGCATCTAATGACATGATCATGTTTTTTTCTTACATGTTTTATAAGCTGAATTACTTTGGTGAATTTTCATATATTGAATAACCCCTGCATTTCTCCGATGAATTCTATTTGTTCATGGTGCATTCTTAGATAAATTTTGTGAGTATTTTATTGAGTATTTTGGAATCAATGTTTATAAGAAAAGTCATCAGAAATTCTCTTACATTGTTGAATCTTTGTCTGGTTTAGTTATCAGACTGTGACCTCATAAAATAAATTAGGTAGTCTTACTTCTATTCCTATTTTGTGGAATAGTTTGAGGAATATTGGTATTAGCTCTTCTCTGAAAGTCTGGAAGAATTCTCCACTAATACCTCTGGCCCTGGCCATTTGGGGGTTATGAGATTTTAATGACTGCTTCTACTTCCTTAAGTATTACAGGGCTATTTAAATCATCTTACATTGTTAAATATAAATATATAAATATAGTAAATAATAATGAACTAAAAATCCTCCATTCCATTTAAAATTTTCCATTTTGTCGAATATAGTCTATTGTAGTAGAATCTGATGATTTTTTTTGAATTTCTTCAGTTACTGATTTTATGTCTCCCCTGTTATTTCAGATTTTGCTAATTTGCCTTTTAATTAGTTTTACTAAGCATTTTTCTATCTTGATAATTTTTTTCAAAGCACCAGCTCTTGATTTTCTTGATTCATTTTATTTTTCTCTTTATTTCTATTGGATTTATTTCAATCATCAGTTTGATAACTTCCTGCTGTTTTCTCCTTGGGGATATGTTTTTTTTCTTTTTGTTCTAGAGCTTTCAAGTGTGCTGATCATTTGCTAATATTAAGTTTCTCCAAATTCTTATGAAGTTACAAGAGCTAAGACCTTTTCTCTTAGCATTGTTTTCATTGTGTTTCATAAATTTGGGTAGGTTGTGCCTCTGATTTCATTAAATTCTAGAAAGTTGTTATTTATTTTCATTATTTCTTCCCCTACCAAGGAACCTTTGAATAGAGAGCATGTTGGCTTTCTGTTGTTTCTGTTCTTGTTTAAGGCCAGCTTTAATACATGGTGGTCTGATAAGATACACAGTTATTCAAATCTTGTATGTGTTGAGGATGGTTTTGTGACTGAATATGGTATCAATTTTGGAGAAGATTGCATGATGTTCTGAAAAGTATATTCCTTTCTGTTTGAGCTTACTCTATAGGCTCCTTTAAATTCATAACATGTGTTTAGTTTCATTATTTCTGTTTAGTGTCTTTTCCAATGACCTGTGAGAGTATGGTGTTGAAAATAACCACTATTAATATGCAGGGTTCAATGTGTGGTTTAAGCTTTAGGAATGTTTCTACTACCATGTGGATGCCTTTGCATTTAGGGCGTAGATGTTCAAAATCGAGAGTTTTCCTTATATGAAAACTTATCTTGGTGGAGTTTTCCTTTATGAGTATGAATTTTACTTCCCATTTTTTATTACTTTTGACTGAAAGACAATTTTATTAGTTATTAGTATGGTTAGTCTAGTTTGTTCCTTGTGTTTGCTTGCTTGGGGCAACTTTTTCTAGTCCTTGATTCTTAGGTAGTATCTATCTTTGTTCCTTCAGTTGAGTTCTGTTTCTTATATGCAGTGGAATGACAGATTGTGTTTTTATATCTATTCTGTTAGCCTATGTCTTTCTGTTGGTAATCGAGTCCACTGATGCTAAGAGACTTTAATGTCCAACAATTGTTAATTTCTGTTATTTTGATATTGGTAGTAATATTGTGTATGTGTGTGTGTATTTGTGTGTGTATTTGTGTGTTTTGTGTGTGTGTGTGTGTGCATTTTGAGAGAGAGAGAGAGAGAGAGAGAGAGAGAGAGAGAGAGAGAATCTTCTTTTTGATTTGGTGGTGTGAAATGATTAATTTCTTGTGTTTTCTTGGGTGCAATTACCATACATGTATTGGAGTCTTCCTTCTAGTATTTCTTGTAGGGCTGGCTTAGTGGAAAGATATTGTTTCAATTTGGATTTCTCATGGAATATCCTGGATTCTCCTTCTATGTATATTTTGCTGGGTATAGTAGTCTGGGGTGATTCCTGTGGTCTTTCAGGACCTGAAAGTCATCTACCTAGGTCCTTCTATCTTCTAGATTCTTGGTTGAGAAATCTGGTATAATTCTTAAAGATCTGTTTTGTATGCTTCATGACCTATTTTTCTTGCAGTTTTTTTTTTTTCGGAGCTGGGGACCGAACCCAGGGCCTTGCGCTTGCTAGGCAAGCGCTCTACCACTGAGCTAAATCCCTAACCCCTGCAGTTCTTATAATATGATTTCTTTGTTCTACATATTTAGGCTACTGTGCCAAGGAAATATATTAACCACAAAAATTGATAAAGAAAAACATTTCAAAATAAAACTAAATTTAAGTAGTGTATATCTACCAATTAAGCATTAGAGGAGATATTTAAACAAAAACTTCAATTTGAAAAGGTTAACCATATCCATGAAAATGTAATTAATAAATAATCTTAGATGAGTGCTTAAATGTGTAGGGAAGAACACCCCATATCAACAATTAACAGAAGTAAATAAGCACTTCTCATTTATAACTTTCAATATTAGTCATCTCAATTCTTCATAAAGTACAAACTAACAAATTGGATTGGAATGTAGAATTCATCTTTCTGCTAATTGCCAAAATACGCCTTATCAGAAATTCCAGACATCACTTCAGAGAAAAGGTATGGGGGAAAATATTTCAGACAAATGAACCAAAGAAGCAGGGAGGGGTATCCATTCTTAAATTTGACGAAATAGACTTCAAACCAAGACTTGTCAAAAGAAATGAGAAGACATGGCAGAGTCATCAAAAGGAAAATATGACAAAAGACTACTCCAATTATAAACATTTCATCATCAAACTTAATGTACTCAATTTCAGAAAGAAGCATTACTAAAGGTAAAATTACATATTAGCACTTACACTTCAACACTGTTATAGTGGGTAACTTCAATGCTCCTGTCTCATCAATTATTCAGACAAAACTAAACAACAAACTGGTGAAGTTAAATAACATCACAAATAAAAAGAAGTCTAGAAGACATTTCCAGAGTATTTCACTGAAACCAAAAAATAGAATAAACTTCCTCAGCAACTAATAATCTTTTCTATATAATTGAGCATATACATGGACAGGAAGAAAATCTCAACAAACAAAAGAAAATCCATGCATCCTATCTGACCATGAGGGAATAAAGCCGGAAAGCAACTACAGAAACAACATAACATTTACAAATTCATGCAAATTTAAAAACTTACTATTGATTGGTCAAGACAGAAATTACAAAAAAATTAAAAATTATAACTGATTACAAATGAAACTATCATATATCCAAACCTACGGGACACACGAAATGGAGTTCTAAAAGGCAAGTACATAGTAGTAAGTATCTACCTAAAAAGATGGAAAGATTCCATTTTAGCAAGTTACAGACGCCCTTGAGAACTCTTGAACAGAAGGTAAAATAATTCTCCAAAACAGTAGATGGAAACAAGTAATCAAACCCAGAACTGAAATCTCTAAGATAGAAACAAACAACAATAACACAAAATACAAATAACAATGAAATGAAGAGTGGGATCTTAGACAAAATCAATAATATTGATAAAGCTCTAGCCAAATTAAGTAAGATACAAAGAAAACATCCAAATTAATACATTTAGAAGTAAAAAGCATGACATCAAACAAACTCAAAGACCATCAAGAGAAACTTTAACATATACTATATAAACTACATATATATGTATATATATATATATAAACAGAATATACAATAGAATATATGTATAATGTTATATAGTGAACTACATATGCATATATTGTTTATAAAATGGAATATATATATATTTATTAAACAGACTTCTAATCTTTATTGAAATAGAGGTAGTAGTTAAAATCTTTCAGCCTGAGAAAGCACAGGTTGGTTGGACTCAATGAAGAGTTTTATGAGACCTTCAAAGAAGAATGAATGTTACTACTGCTCAAATTATTCCACAAAATGGAAACAGAAGAAATGTTACCCTCATGCCTAAAGCACACAAATATTAAAAAAGAAAAAAATTTAGTCAAACATATATATTCAAAATTCTCAAAAATACTTGAAAATTAATTACAAAGACAATATGTTTTTTTAAAGGTGATCCATCATAATAAAGTAGATTTCATCTCAATGATCCAGTACTGGTTCAACATATGGTTAATAAATATGATCAGCAACATAAACCAAATGAAAGACAATAAAACACAGGATCATTTCATTAAATGGAGAAAGGGACTTTGAAAAATATCCAAAGTCTCTTCACAGTAA